>NW_010249617.1:1308-12607 GCF_000690775.1 Eurypyga helias
ATTCAAAGTCTTTAAAGCTCTGGTACTTTGACTCTTTTATGCAGCTGAGATGATGAAATAAAAATGTGTTTGGTAAAGGAATTCAAATTAGCACTGGGTCACATAATTCCCCTGTTCTGAATATGGCCAATCAATGGCATCTCTAAGGCATCTAGAGGCAAGAGCTATGCAATTTCTGCTCATGCAGAATAATATTCCTAGCGTGGAAATTTCTGCTAATTAAAGCTCTTGCCAAGAAGACTCTTTTCTTTTTTTCTTTATTTTTTTGTTTCTTCCCCCCCTCCTTCTTAAATAGCTCAAGTCAAAGCTTTGCAAGCCAGGACTTGGAGATAGTCTCCCTATAGACAGAGAAATGCATTCAAGATTTTAAAATGCAGATCTAAGCTTCCTGCTAAAACTATTGTGATATAAATAGTATTACACACACTTAATAACAGATATATATGTGGAAAAAAACCCCACCAAACAACAAATAATATTTTCTTATGGAATTGGAGGCATCTATATAAAGGAACTACTGTGGCCTGTCCTTGTGTTTTGTTGTAGAACACAATGTAGGAAATACATAGGAAAAATATGAGAGGGGATATAGGGCACCAGGAAGGGTATCTATTCTTTTTGTTCTACAGTAAAATAACTTACTAACTCCCTTTAGGGTTAGATCTATCTATATTAAAATAATTTTGCCTGACTCTTTATTTTGAATACTGAAGTCAGTAGCAGTGAAAATGAAGGTTAAAACTCCAGGGAAGTTCATGAAACATAAATTGTTACTGAATTTGGGCTTCAGTCCAGTTACGATGTATTGTAGAACAGCTCATTCATTTTTTCAGTCACAAAAATGTCTTGCTATGTATAATACTACACAATTAGGTAGAAACATACAAGACCATTCCTTAAGTATTTAACTCATTAATTAGAAACTAACTGAAAGAAATACAGTGGGCTGCAGGTTCTCACAGAGACTGATGACAGAACTCCAAAAACCTTTTTCACATTCCATCCAAAATCACGTGGTGTGGCAAGAATGATATATGGTCAGTAAAAAAGGTTTTTGTGTTTTTTTCAATTTTCTGAACAATAGTGAAATTATCACAATACCCGGAAAAGAACAAAGAGGCATAGTAGTGTTTAGGTGTTAAAGGGCAAGCAGAATGATCAGAGCTGGTCCAAGATAAGTGTTTGGCAAGACTGGATTTAACTTTAGTTTCTCTTTACACAATTTGCAAGTAACAGGTATCAGCATATTAATCCCCTATCCCCACCAGTAATGAAAATGTCATGGGTATCTGTCACTTTTCCAGTTTTATCTCACTGAGAATTCAGGATTTCTTCTTCCATATTTGAAGACTTTCAGAACATGTGCTTATGACAGGTCTGTCTATTTGGAGTCAGAGACTTACATTTCTGTGTTGAGGTCTACTATTTATGTTGTAACAAGGATGACGGATAATTATTAGAAAAGCATTTCCCAGTCTGTTGCTGCCCAGAAGCTGCCGGCCTATACTGGAGGATTTTCTCCATGCATAGGACACTAAGTGCAAAGATGTCAGTTGGTCATTAGTATCATTAATTCTGAGATGATACCAGGCACTGGCCTGAAATGAAGACCATTGATTGTTTGTTTGTTTTTCTTTGTTTTTGGTTTTTTTTTTTTTTTTTTTTTTTTAACAGCAGGCACTGTCAACTTTTCAGTGACCCATGCACCACCACACAGAGTCATTTAGGAAGAAAAAAGGCTAAATATATTTTTGCCATTAAGAGGGGGTGGTAAACTTTTCCAGTGGAAATTCCAGTGGTAACTCATACTTATTGAAAAACTAGTCCATCCAGGTTGGCAATGCTACCTTGGAACTTCCCTGAACTGCAGTACCTCCTGTCATTGTTTGTGAGATGTCTCCTTATCGTGAGAGGATGCATCACAAGTGCCTGTCCATTGTGTTTCCTGGGATGCATACCCTTTTCTTCTATGGGAGAGGGAAGCTACAGACCATGAAGGAGAATGGGAGGACAAGGCAATCACACACTCAGATTGTGGCTGAAGCAAAAGTAAACAGTTTTAAGGAGGAAAGGCAAGGGGGAGGGGAGTGGGTTAAATTCAATTTCCTGTTCAAAAGCAATTTTAAGGAAATATTTCAAGCAGCCCTAGGCACCAGTCTTTAAGTTCCAGCCAGCAACCTATGGGGCTTTGAATTCCCAGTCCTTTTACTCAGTTTGTTTCCTAGGCAGCAAAGACTCTTACTGAGGTCAGTGTTCAGTACAAGTTCAGAGCTCAGCCTGGTGCACTTAACAGGCAAGGTTGATACCTGCTGAGCAACAGCAGCAAGTGTGAACACCCGTGCTTTTCAAGAGAACACGTGGGAATGGGAGACGGGCTAGATAGGCTTGGTGAAACTGCAGCTTACTGTGAAATACCCGGCATCAGTCCCAGGGTGGCCAGCTGTAATATGCATTGCAGGCTCCTGTTTACAAGTGGAATCTGAAGACTGTGGAAAGAGGGTGGGGGAAAGGCAGCAGCAGCTGGGAACCATCCATGACTACAGCTGGTTTAGCAAAGATCTTCTTGCAAATTGGGTTGGGATCTCTCCAGGATTTTCTTGGTCTGAGTAATGCTGGAGACGAGAGGAGGATGTGTTGTGCTGATAGTACCGACAGGTTTCTGCACGTGGTGGACCAGGTTAGACAAATACTGGGGAGGTGTTCAGGAGCAGCTGCTGACCGGTAGGTGGCAAGCGTGCCCCTGCGTCACGGCTAACCCATTGCTCTCTCCTGGAAGGAACACTCATGTCCTTAGGGTGACTGTTGGGATCGCTTAGGATCCTGTAGCATTTTCCCAGAGAGCAGGTCTGTAGGGTAACCTCAGTGTTTCCAGCTTGCATATTCATAGCCTTCTAAGCCTTATGATAGCTTTGGCCGAGCTCATGCATAGTGCTTGTGGGAGAACCTGGCCCAGTGAGGTATGCTTGGTGCTCAGAACTCTCCCCTGGGCTGTAACAGCTGTATTAAGGATCCATCCTTTCTTAATTGCAAGATTAAGACAGAGAGCTCACAACAAGAATTATGTTTTCATTAATATTTAGGATTTACATGATATCTCTATTTCAGATTTGTTGGGTTTTAGTTCTTCTGAAGATTTGGATAACACTCCTTTGTTTGAACTGCAGTATGGTTTCTGTGCAAGTGGTTCTCATGCTCTTCCCAGAAGGAAGAGCATTCCAGAAATGAATAAAGGCAATTATGAATTTACTAAAGCCTGACTGGGATCAGTGGTGTCTCTTTTATAGATATAATAGGATGTTGTTTTAGGTTCAGAGTGTATTAAATACTGTGGGATGGAAGATGCTGCAGGTATTTAAACAGACCTGATCCTGCCCTGATATAGGGTGAAGAATGAAATGGTCTCTGGGGGAGCTTTAGTTCCTAAAAAAATCTGTAGTTCTATTAATGGAAAGAACGATAATTTACATTAGTAAGAAGAAATCGAATACTAAATATGGCAGATATGCTAGGTCCTCTCCTCCCTATAAAAACTTGACCCAAATACATGAAAAATATATTGCATCTTAAGCTTCCTTTAGTCTGTATGAGATAAAGAAGCTTCACACACACCACCACCACCCCCACCCCCCATCTGTTTTTCATCTTTTTGGAACATGTGCTCTTTGTTCCACCATCAGAGACTGAGAGTGTGTGGTCTTACTATTGTAATTGTCTGGATCCATGCTAACATCCTTCCCTCAACCCTGCAAATACTGCAAAATACATATTTTAGATGCATTCTTTCCCTGAGCAGGTATTGTGAATGTGAAGGTGACTTCTTCAGGATAGATGAAAGCAAAGAGAATTAGAGGTTTTGACAGGTTTCCAAGCATCTTTTTTTTTTTTTTTTTAAATTAATTAAACTTCTATCGGAAACCTGTAGTTCCAGGCAAAAGAGTAAATTCATGTACATGTTATTTTGACCATGATTCAATACCCACCTTGGGTTTTTGTTTGTTTGGTTGGTTTTTGTTGTTACTAGATCAAGATCAGAATGCTTTTAGAAGTATAGGATACTTTTGTGACTTTGCTCTGAATCAGTGGTAATCACATAGTGGCCATGATGGCCAGAATCAAGGGAAGATTGAAGGTACAGGTAGTATATTTTTATTAGATAACTAGCATAGAGAGATTGGAAGATGTTCTGAATTTTCCAGCCATACTTGTTGTTCTAATGGGAGTTATTGCCTTTATCTGCCTTGCTTCTGAAACCATGAAGCCTATTCTCTTGTTTCTTATTCTGTGTAAGCACTTATCTTTCTCTTCAGCAGAATTTATTTCTCCAGATAAATCCCTTTTTCCATATTTCCTTGATCCATATGTCTCTATAATTTTCTTAGATTCAACTTTTTTTAAAGAAGATACACACATCTCTCACCTCTTTCTGAGGAACTCCTATTCTGTCCTCCAGCCTTCAGCAGAAATGTGCATCAGTGAGTGAATCCAGAACACTAGTTTCTCTGAGGATTTCACCATTCAGCTGTCTAATTTGAAAGAGTCATTCAGGTTACTATCCCATATGCTTAAAAAAACCAACAACCAACACACAAGGTGACCAGAGCTCAAAGTAGGGTTTTTATTCTGATTTCCACAAACAGAATCCCTGGTAGTAAACAGAATTCACACATTGTGTATAAACCTGACTCTACGGATTGCTGCTGTGTAGTTTGGGTCCATGTGGGTATTTTGCTTGTTGTAAAAGAATACTAAGGGGATGTTTTCTGTTTTTCTGTTTTACTAAGTTGTGGGCCAAAATGTAACGTCACTACATTAACTTTGGAGTCGCACCCAAGATGAATTTGGCCCTGTCAGTTGTTAAATTCTTGTTATGATTGATCTCAGCTTGCTCAGAAAAGGATCATGCCAGACTAGCAACCACAGAAATCATTAGTTGAAACTCCACCAAAATTCTCATTCCCTGTAAATTGAAAAATTAAGCTTTGAAATAAAATGCTTTGTTCTTCAATCTCACACTAACTTTTTATTAACATTATGTAACTTCAAACTATTAGGAAGATGCCAATTAAAACAGAATGGATTGAAGTATATGAGTGGAGAAAAATAGAGACATGATTCTAAACGAGGTATCATGCTTGTTCTTGGCATCTTGTGGCATCTTATCTCTGATATTTTCAGTCGTAAATGTCATTACCCTCCACCTCCATTTATCATAGATGTACATAGCTGTAAGAAGGCCTATTCTTGGCATATTTATTTTATGAATTCAAAAACACCCATCATCTCTATGAATGACACAGTACGAACACTTTCCCAGCTCTTTCTCCCAAACTCTGTGCAGAAGGATTTTTTTCCACAGAAAGAAGAAATACCAGAAATTCCATAAGGTTTTCTTGGAATTGCTTTATAGCAAATTAAGGAAAAAAAACCTGTAGATAGATATTGGAACAGAAGAATCATGAAGCTAACACTGGATATTTTTTTTTGGTACTTAGACATAGAATTGTATGTGGCTTCAATAAATTTCTACTCAAAGTTTTTTTCTAACACAACTTTTTAGATTATCAACACATCAGGGGAACAAAAGAAACAAACAGATACTAAAAAATCTGCCATCAATAATTGATGGGTTAGTATTGGATTAAAAGGACCACTCATCTAATGACATGTCAATCCCTTTATGCACTCATAATGGCATTGTATGTTTCTGCTTTTTTACATGCTAGTGATTTCCACATCAAATAGCTATTTCCACTTTATGCACCAGCACTGGCAAGTTTCTGTTAGCTAACATGAATTCCCTGGGCCAGCTGTACTGCATGCCTGGTGGGGATGGGTAGGACCGAAAAATTCATAAGTACAGGTAATCAGCTTATGATTAGAATAAACTGTCATACTGAGTCTCAGATAGACATGAACTCTACGTTCTTAATGCATATAGGCATAAAATCCATAAATTTTTATTGTTTATCCATAATGTTACAAAATAGGAAATGCAGGGAGCAAGTTATTTTACTTGAAATCACTACTTTTTAGAATGGAAAGCTAGGTTGAAACTACTTGTATGCATTAATAATATGCATCAATAATATTTTTTTTTCGTCCCATATTGCAAGTTTTATTACGTTCAAAATTGCCTGTGCAATTTCATATATACAATGTTTGCAGAAGGAGCATGGAATAGCTGTGTCAAATCTGCTAGATTTCTTGTCATTGAGAAGACGAACAGTACTTTTTACTTTAAGATTCTGAAGCACTAGAAGATGTGTACTCTTAGAAGCTGGACTTTTTTATGGACACAAAAGATAAACATCTGTGATGAATGGTTAGGTGGGATTGAACCTGCTGTGGGACAGGAGAATGGAATGAATGACTTTCTGATGTTCTTCCCAACCCTATTTCCTATGTATTTTTTGGAAATGGAAAAATTGACCCTTGTACTTATAAGGCAATGGGCTGATACATACCTGTCTGAGTAGTGAACTTCACAAAGCTGTGCACAAATAAGTGGATTTGCAAAGTAAATTCCTATTTCGGCATGTAAGGTAATAAGATGGTAGCAGTAGCAAATGTAGAAACTAAATATGTAGTGTGAGTGTGCCCAACAGAGCCACATTAGATGCTTTGTAAACTTTAGATCTTCAGTAAGGTCTGTATCTTAGTTTAAGATCTCAGATGCTGTGCAGATCAAATAACATCTTAAATCTGATTTCTGGTCTTTATGTCGCTTGATCTATCATCAGAAGCTTCTTTAGAAGGATTCTGAAGTGCAGAACATGTTGCCCAAGGCTTGCATGAAAAGAAGGGATCTCAAAACTGCTGAATTAATGAGCAGTTCCTAAGTCAATTAAGTACCTTGCTTGAAATATTAGACAAATCAGTGATAGTCTTATGGACACTTTCCTCACACCTTCCCATCAGGTGGATATTTGACATGCTTCGTTAGTTCAATATAGCATTCAGCTGCAGTTGTTCACAAGCACATTGCCTTCTGGGCATTTCAGGAGATGGAGATTTCTTCAGGGCTATTTGAAAGAGTAGAAGGAACTCTCTGAGTAACTAAGGGCTACTGAAACCATCATCAATCTTTGCTATAAATGAAAGATGCATCTCTAAGGCATAGTGCACTTTTTTTTTTTTACATAAATAAAAGACCACATGAATTGTCTTGGTTTTTTATATATAAACTCCAAACAAATAGGAAACTTCCATACCCAGATAAAGAATTAATTACTTCCTTCATGCTTTTTCTCTTGAATAAATATTGTAAAAAACCCCAACACATATCTGAACTCTGTTTCTCAGTATACCATTGGACAACATTCTGATGCTAAGGTGATGTAGCACAACCTGCATAGGTGAGAACAGATATTCTAGACCTTTGTTGCCAGCATCTTAGTATTCCCAGAGCCCAGCTAGAGAAACAGGCATAATAATAATAAAGTAGTCCAGGTGAGGTGGGCAAAGACTGCATAGTAGACTTTTGGCTCCAGCAAGGTCTAACCTCCATGGTTCTGCTCAGCGAGACAGCTGTGAAGCAATGAAGCAATGTGTTCTGAAATTGGAAAGGGCTGCAGCAGGCAGTAAAAGTTTGTAGTCAAACAAAGCTCTAAGCCTCTACTTTGTGTTTTTGGTGGGTCAGCCTCCTTCCATAGGAGCTGAAAACAGCCGCGGTGCCTCCATGTCCCAGAGCTGGGAGTCAGAGAGCTAGTAAAGTGTCTCAGCAGGGTTGTGCTCGAGCAGAGGCAGCTTCCAGCGGCCCTGTCTTTAGTGAGGAGTGTCAAGTTTTTATGAGCATCGTTATGTTTTTATAGTTTAATGGGTTTGACTATTAAAGCATAACAAAGCACGTTAAAAACTTGCCATGGCTCATTTCCGCACTCAGTAGCAAGTCCTTGCTATGTGTAGCATAGCATGGGTCCCTAGGAAATACTAAATAACAAAGGCCAGTTTAATACAGTGCTTTTCACATCTTCCTTATCCACTTTAATCATCTTGGTCCCTTTCTATTTAAAAATAGTCTTGCTTTGAGGTGTGTGTTTTTTTGGCTTCAAAGCTCTCAGCACACAGTGGCTTCACACTGGAATTCACACCTATGAGTTGACTTCTCCAGGAAAAAAGATGGTAGTTTGTATAAAGACTGCAGTTGAGAATAAGATCATTAGAAAATGTATTTTGAAAGACACTGTAATAGAAACTAAGGACCACTGGATTAATAATAATTATTATTAATTATAATAAGGTGAGGTGTTTTGGTAAAGAAGCAGTAAAGAAAACACAGTAAATAAACCAGCTTATGACTAGTTGCCCTCACTGAAAGTTTGACAGAATGGAGGATGGTGTATTAAACAGTGGTGCTGGTATCTTCAGTTACAAGAACACAGGAGGTGGATCCAGGCTGCAATTTAAGGGAAGTTTACTGTAGCAGCAATTCAGAATTCACTCTAGCTACAGCCCATGAGATCTATAAATCACTAAGTAGTGTTAATTTGAGATAGACACTACTCCCAGGGATAGTAGTGTTTCAGGGAACATGGTAGAGCACCGAGGTATTCAAAGCTGGCAGGGACTCCAATACTGGAGCTAGACAGAGGAATAATTACATCAAGAACAATGGAAAACATGATGCAGAATATGAAAAACTGTTCCTTATGGTAGGCAAGGGGTACTTGTGGATGTAAGATAGAGTGCTCTGTGGGGATGTTTCTTTGCATCTCTTTCTGCATTTATAGACAAAAGTTATAAAGTAAGATAATGCAGTTAAAATCTCATAGGGGGAATTTTAAACATCTTTTATGTCTAACAGGCAGCTTTAGGAAATAGATGAACAGTATTCTTAAAGCTTACATTTGATTTTGGTTTGATATTTCACTAGGGTCTTTGCAAAATAGAGATGTAAGGTTTCTATTAAGCTGAAACCTATAAGGCAACTTAAATGTAGTAGACCACCTGTGTACTTGTATTGGTTTTTAAAAAGGTATTTAGGTGTCTTAAGATGCACATGTATATGTATCTAATGGCATTTTTAGAATAAAGCTGGTATCTGTATTAGGAATATTAGAAAATCTTACTAGGTGCTAATCGAAATTGTTTCCTGCCTAAATATGATCATAATTGTGTTCCTTATGAGCTTTAGGATCTAAGTGCTTTGGAAATGTATTTTATTATTATTTACTGCCTTACGTAATTTGCCCATATGTTTTATAAGCCCTTGAAAGTCACTGCAGAATTATGGCAACATGATCCAGACCTGGAATAAACCCACTGATGATGATACATTCAGACGGGATGTATCTACCACAAAAGATTCCAGTGCTTGTCAGTGGTGCCCAGTCCCCAAAGATAGGTTGCTATTACATTCATCTTCCAGCTCACAGTCTGCATTTAATACCATTTGCACTCATGACTCAGAGAATGCAAGTTCATCATGGGGTTACTTATCATTGCCAAACTCATTCTTTTCTCTTTATTCTCAGAAAAGAAGTAAGGATTTTAGCAAATTATTCCACAGGGAACTGGTAAGTTCAGGGATTCTGCTTCATGACCCACATATTGGAGGATCTTTTACAGTAGAAGGGAGTTATAATAAATGCCACTGAAAATATATTGCAGATCACTGTTTAATAATCCCTGCTTTATTGCAGTAAAAAGGGATTCAACAACATAACGATGAATGTGGAAGAAAATCCTCTTAGTGACAGGACATATGGTCTTTTAAGGTTCTAGGATGGTAGCTGACCTTTCATGGAAAGACAAGTAAGCACAGGTGACAAGGATCCCAGCTGGCAGATTTTAAAATCTTCCAGCTTGGGAGGGAAGGAGAGGGATTAATTATGCAGAGAATTTCCTCAATGGAAGGTGTTTCTGCTTGATAGGAAGGAGGAGAAAGTAGTCTATTCTTTTGTTTGAGAGCAAATAAAAGATTGATTCTGAGATTTCACACCAGGTTAACAATAGTGTTTTGTCATTCTTAATAGGAGTTATAATCTATTTAAGTATGCATGTTAGTCAAGGGGCAAAACTGAAGAGACATCACAAGAAGGTACAGAAAAATTTTACAGATGCATTATCATGCCTGTTCACTTTGTTTATTCAGTGGTCCTGAACAGTTTTGTATCCTATCTTCCCTCTTCCAGATAGTAAATGATGTTAGCTGCTGTAAATATGAACTGTGATTTTACTGAGAAGTGTAGAAAGTAATTCTGATTTGACTATGTATTGTTGTATGGGGAGTCTTCATGTGGCAGTGGATGGAGTGTGAGTAGGAAAAATGTGAAGTTGTACTTTGATGTCACCAGAAGTTGATTTGTCAGTGCAAGCATGTTCCAGGAACACGAGCTGAGATAAGAAGTAGGAAGTAGTGAGGCAAAGAATATCATGGGATGGAATGATGAAAGGGATGATGCAATATGGGATTAGAGCAATGCAGGGAGAAAAGCTGCTTAGAATGAACATGATAATTACATCTAGCTATAAGGGGATGAGAAAGTATGTAGACTATGATGTCACAAGTGAAGCAAAAGAAATACTATGGTACTGATGTTACAGTCCTGTTGAAACTGTGGTCATCTAAGTAGAAAATGAATAGCTTGGAAGGGTTATCTGCTAACAATGGTATTTTTGTTGAGCTCTCAGCCTCAAATACTTCTCCAAAAGGTTTCAGAGTCCCATTGAAAACATCTGAATTGTCACAGTGAAAAGAGATTTGAAGTTCCATTGAGATCTAGTTCCCTAGATATTCTTTCCAACTTTTCCACCAGAATCTGTGGGAAGAAGTGTTGGTGATTTATGTTAGATCTGGGTAAAGTTTTCAGTTGAGTTGAATTATCTAGTGCTTCTGCTTTTTTCCTTTTTAGCATGAAAGGTTTTAATCTTTTCCTTTCATCCAACAACCGATGTAGAATTATCCATGCAATATAGACTAGTAACTTTGGTAGGGTTTACTTCACGTGTCTAACAACAAGCTAATGCGAGTAAGGATTAATTCCTTTTATTGTTATATTGTGCATGCCAAGGTAAGATTGATTTCTGTGGAATCTGGATGTGGCTGGTGGTGACCCCCACATATTAAAGCTACAGTTCTCTGGGAAGATAAGGCACCTGACTTTTACACATCCAGCATTATGCGAGATGAATTCCGCACACAGGTAGCTACACTGGGTGACTGAAACTGTATCCTGTGAATATCCCTAAGGATGGGGGACTATAACTGCCTAGACTTTATGTGTTAGTGATCATTCCACTTCAATTTTCACCGGCTAAATGGAAGCACTGAAAGTGCTTTAAAAAGGGGAAAAAAGAG
>NW_010249618.1:0-7588 GCF_000690775.1 Eurypyga helias
CCAAACCAATCTATGATTCTGTGATAGAATACAGATGCCAAAGTGCTGTCTTGTGCATACTTTTCCCATAAGGAACCTGCAAAAGGCAAAATGCTGCAGCTACCTGCAATTTGAAATTCTCTCCCATTTTGCTGCAATTAACTTTTTTTTTTTTTCCTGGCATCAACACTTGATCTCCCCTGACCAGGAAAGGTTTGTTCATCTTGGTTCATCAACATCTCATAATATTTAATTCTTCTTTAAGACTTTCTTTTTGGGGTTTCTCCTGCAGAAGTGTGTGGGCAGCGAATACAGAATTCATTCAGGGACATGACGCTGATTAAGATGAAAATAATAATCCAGAGGAGTTCATCACTCTTTGAGATCCAGGCACTAACCCTCCAAGGGAGTCACAAAATGAAACCATGGAAGTTCTTCTGAAAAGCTTTTTTCTGTCTTGTGGCTCCTGTTTCCCTTTCTAAAGGCAAACAGTATACTTCACATGAGACTATCAAGTAAGTAAGTGGCATGGTAGTAAAATACTTGTGCTGAAGCATAAAACATCAGATCATACTAATCATCTACTGAACGCTAATTCACCCTCAAATTATTGTTTTGCATCTGGAAGAATAGTTGCCTGCTAGCTGATGCTGTAGAATGATGCCATCAGAGATGCTTTAATAGAAAAGCAAAGCAGAAAGGAACGAAAAAGCACAACTTTAGCTTTCAGTTGAAACATTAACCGTAGGGCATCTGAAACTTTCCCCTATACCCGGCAGCCCGTGCTGACATCTGAGATGCTCATTCTGCCCAAAAGATGCGTCCCTCTTTCATACACCACTAGAAGGTTTGTTCATGCTCATATTTGTGGTAACTTCCTTTTTTGAGCATCGGCCTTGATTTCATGGTCCCAGGAGGTCCCAGGAGGCATGGGGTAGAGTATCCTGGGCAGAGCTGCCCTGCCCAGTGCTTGGGCAGGAAAGCCTCTTCCAAAGAGGCACCACCACCCTCTCCAAATGGTTTTCTTAGCCTCCAGAAGGGCTGTGTTGACGCTCACACATCTTTTGGCCTCCTAACTGCATCCTGGGCAGATTTTGCAGTCAGGGAGTCAACAGCAAACAAACAGCCCGAAGACTTTTATTCACTTTGACCTGGTGTGAGGAGAAGCCGCACCTTGACAACTACGGCAGGAGATTGAGAACCAAAATCTCCAGTGACTTCTGCTGCCGCCTGGCCCCGTCCAGTCACTCAGGCACAGGCTGGGCTCCCCTTCTGGCACTGGGGAAGGGGACAAATGGAAAATGCCAGGAAAGCAGCCTGGAAGACCGCATCATTTGTCATTAAAAATAAAACTATCGCAGCTTCTCCTTGGATCATCCCTTCTCTTTTCTACATTGCTCATCAGCTGTGCTAATAATTGTTCCCTAATACTTGTGATACTGAATATATGACAGAGATATGGTTCCAGTCCTGTATTTTCTTTCAGATCCATTCCCCCATCTCCGCTTTCTCCCCTACATCTTCATGCTTTATCCAGAGCACTGGCACTGCAGATTTTTCAGCACAGGGACAGAATGAAGATGTACTTCATAAGTTAAAGCGTGGGGACACATCCAACACGACCGCTGTTTCTTGCCTGCCTTCTCATTCGCATTATCCCCTCATTATTAAAAATTCAGTCTCACTGTCTAAAAATCCTTTTCTCTCACACAACTCCAGATTGTGCTTTGGAAAAAATCATGCAGTTAGACGTAAACTAGACAAATATGCAGGGGAGCGTTTGATAGTATTTATGTATCAGCTGTCAGTACTGATGTATTTGGGTACGGGTCAAAGGATTCCCAAGCTTTAATAAAGTTACATTCATGTGAGCTGTTTCATTTACATAAAAGACATTTTATCCTAAAGACTAGAAAAATACCGTAAAAGGTAACAGAATAGCCTCAGAAACTTCACAGAAGACTTCCCTTCCTGTCTCCCACCATTCTGACTGCAGAGGAGGCTGTGTGCACGGTGCACCCTGCACCCCAGAGCTGGCTGTGGTAATATCCACCCGCAGTCCCTGAAGGGTACTCGGCTCCATGAAGGTTTCTGTCTGCCCGAGCAGTTCTCCCTGGAGCAGCCAGAGCCGCACGAGGGCAGGAGAAGGCTGGTCACCATCAAGTCTGTTTGCACAGCAGGCAGCGGCTGTAGGATGCAACTCTTGGCATGCTCCAGAGAGCCAGGGAGACAATTCTAATCTTCTCTGATTTCTCCCTTCTCCCCTATGTTCTGGGGACCTTTTTGGCATTATTCTTTGCAAATGCATAATAGCAAGACGGGTACAGTGCAACACGAAGTGCTGGTGCCGGGTGAGACATCCTGAGACCTGCTTCTCATTCTAATGCTATGAAAAGAGTTTCAACCATTTACTGCAACAGCAAAATCTAATGACCTCTTCAAAAAGGACAGTGAAACCAGCACTGACACTCAGAGCAAGTGTTCAGCTGCTCCTTTGAGACTGATCTCGGAAAAGACGGTGGTGTAAGTGCATCAAGAGTCATGCAGCTCTGCTCAGTAGAAAGCCACTATCATCTCACCTTTCTTATGTTGAAACCACTCCTTGCCCAGACTTAGCATTTGGAACCTGCTCTGGAATGGCAGTACTCTTTGGAATCCTATGCACATGCTCTCAATTCATCCAAGCTCTGCCCCGGAGGGAGCCACCACCACCTTCACTGCCCTGGGATGACGAACGAAGAACTTGCACACTACCTCATGCACCTTCCATGAGATGCTCGGGGACCCCACTGGCCCCCACCTGCCCCTCTCTCTCCTCTTTTACAGATGACTAATCAGTTCCTAAAATCCATCCTCAACTTTTCCATGGCATTAGCTATCAAACTGCTTTAATACTTTCGGGTTACAGACCTCAGCTTCACACAAAAGCTACTTACCCGATCGTTAATCGGAGTCCAACATGAGCTGCTTTATTATTTTTTTCATTTCATATCTGGCTATGATAGATAATGCAATTTGATTGCAAACATTTAAGATGTAATTACTTAAGCCCCCATTCCCATGCTAGAGGGAGGCACTGTTATTCAGGCATAAGGAAACACTGAAACAGAGATTATGACAGAAGGGTCCTTGGAGTGAGGGCTACGAGCCAGCTGCTGTGCCTCCCGGTGCAGAGATTTAAAGGAACAACTTGAATCTCCTGATCTCAGTTTTATTTGAGCTATTACTTATATTCTGTACAAAGCTGGGATAGACTGACTAGAAAATATTTTTAGGTCTTAATAGCATTCATAGGTTGAAGGCAAACTTATCAACAAACAGAAAGAGCATGTTGAAATTCTGCTGTTAAAATAGTGTAAGAAGATTGTAATCCTTCTACCACTTTCCAATTTTCTCTGCTCATTATGTCTTGGGTAGATTACGCATGACGCTGTGCAGTATCTGGCACTGAAGTTTTCCAGTTTCAGCAGCTTTTCAAATATGCATTAGCTAAGCAAAAATGTTTTCCCAAGGACTCATAAAAATCTGAAGGATGGGAGCAGCCAAGATTACAACATGTGGTCTGCAAACTTTCCAGGTGAAAAGTTCTAAATTGCACCGATCAGTGCGCAAAGGGGATTAAAAATCCTGTCACGAGGAGAGGAATCACTGACCGAGCATGAACACAGCAGTCAATACCAACGGCAAACCCTGTGTATCCTTTTTGGTATAACTGTACTCAGTGTGACAGATCATAAAAGCAGAATCCTGCAGAGTTTTAATCAAAATCATACAGAACAGCAGGTGTAATAATTTAGAGAATCTGCCAATTGATGAAATCTGCTCACCTTGAGCAGATAAATAAATCCATAAATTCATGTATTTATATGTATTTATCAGATTGCAACTCCATTTGGAATGTCAAGTTCTGTATATCCGTTATCTTTTTACCCAAGTGTTAAATTCACAGTGATACTACTAAGAAATCACAGAGATGGGGCTGGAATGGGTCTCAGGAGGTCACCCAGCACACCTCCCTTTCCAGGGCAGAGCTCACCGTGCCGACACCCTCCTGAGGGTTACCCGTCCTTCCAAGTCCCCAGTGATGAGTATCGTACACCTTTCCTAGAGAATCTAATCCAGTACCTCACCTGCACACCAAGTTTTTCCCAGGACCTACCACAAAACGTCACTGCCACACATGCAGCCAATGACATCCTGTTGTCACCGCACAGACCTGAAGAACATGCTCCCCTGTCCTGCTCCTGGTTTCTCATCTTTCTCCTATGATGACAGGCTGTGAGAATTGGGCTTGTTCAGCCTGGAGAAGAGAAGGCTCCGGGGAGACCTTATTGCAGCCTTCCAGTACCTGAAAGGGCTACAAGGAAGCTGGGGGGGACTTTTTACAAGGGCCTGTAGTGACAGGACAAGGGGTAATGGGGTTAAATTGAAAGTGGGGAGGGTTGGATTAGATATCAGGAAGAAGTTCTTCCTGGAGAGGGTGGTGAGGCACTGGAAAAGGTTGCCCAGAGAAGCTGGGGATGCCCCATCCCTGGAAGTGTTCAAGGCCAGGCTGGATGAGGCTTTGAGCAACCTGGTCTAGTGGAAGGTGTCCCTGCCCATGGCAGGGAGGGTTGGAACTGGATGATCTTTAAGGTCCATTCCAACCCAAACCATTCTATGATTCTATGATAGTGTTTGCTAGCTCTTTCATTTGCATTGCTTTCTCCTAGACATCACAGAGTTAACTGGCATTTTTTGGAAGTGCAGTGCCTCACCTGAGGCTTTACTCTGTAGTTAGGTTAGGTTACTACACCTGCCCAACATGCAACACTTCTGCTATAACCCAAGATGATGGTTTTCTTCACAAACTAACACCGGCAATTGAAGCAATTTCACCACACTGCCAGATGCTTCCCGGCAGAGTGACTATTTGGTCAGCCGTTCTCCACCCCAAACCAGCGCAGCTCGTTATGCTCCAGCACTGATCTTTGCGCTTGTCCTTTTGGAACCACATCCCGTCTTTCTCACAGACAGTTTTCCTAGTTTGCAAGGACCTTTCAGCAGCCTGACACCTGCGTCACGCAACTTCTTACTCCCTTCCAACCTGAAGGCTTTCTGCCACTCACACAGGAATCCCATCGGACAAGGACATGACTATGCCCACCCAAGGCAAGCCAGTCTGCTACCAAATATGAACTCCTGAGAAACAAGTGATTAGGAAACGGGCCCTCCAAGATGACTGATTGTTTGGGCCAGTAAATCAGAGGCCACTGATGCTGGGGGCTGGCGATGCCCACCAAAGGGCTGTGTTCACACGTGGTGATGTGAAGGCAGGAAGGGGCAGGGTCTCCAGGTCGCTCAAGGAGGAGGACTTGACACCCCAAATCACTGGTGAGCAGGCGTCTCACCTTCTGCTGTGGTGCTCTTGCTTCATACACTCTTAAGGCCTTAGTGACACACCCGGATGCAGCCTCCAGCTCCAATACGTGACCCCATTTTTATTGGGAATTGCCACCTGGAACTGTCAACCTTCTCTGCCCTGATGGGCAGCAGGCTGCAAGCTGCAAAGCACCGGGCTCTTGCCTCACGTTATGACAGCAAAGGGTGAGTCAGAAGCCGGCTTTCCAGGAAGTCTGAAAGCTCCATCATGGGTAGGTAGACTTGGACAAAACAACCATCACTGTAATTCACTGAGTTCAATTTTATATTTTATAAAGTAATGATTTAGCAGTGAAGCCTCAGTTCGTTTGGGGAGAGAACTAAGAGACCAAGAACAAAAACTAACTAATGAGAGTCTAGTAAGAGAGCCACTGCTTTTGGCCATGTGCTACCAGCCCATCTGAATGAGAACTCATTGAAAATTGTATAATAGAGGCCTGTAGCAAGGCCAAAACAATGTAAGAGCAGCTCTTTCTCAAGCCCTTTGACCATGCTGGCAGAGAAATGTGATTAAGATTCACATCAAGAAGCACAGTTTCCACTGCATAAAGACAGCCATGGGAAAGCTCTCTCTGAATTAGTGTTGATGGATACCTTTGAAACAATGCAGATGGTTATTTTCAACCTAGATTCAAGAATGTGCCTTCCAAGCTCACCATTTTAAGCTAAAAAAGACAGGAATTCACTTCCCAGAGGAGGAGCACAAGCTGTGCTGAAATTAAGTGCCTCCATCACATGTGTAAGCCCACAAAAGCCTCAGACTGGTAGTGCAGAACTGCCACACCAGCACATCCAACTCAAGGCAACACTTTTAAGGCTGGAGGAGAGGCTGACAATCTGAGTGCTTCTGCCAAGCCCTCAGGTCTGCACACTGAGATAGCAATCTCAGGAGATCGAGCTCTCGGATTTTTCAACTCAGGATCCGGGCCAGACGGCTGCAAGCGTAATCCTTCTGGTGTGCTTCTGGCCATCAGCCTCAGCCAGAACTTGAAATGGAGAAGTGAGGAGCAAAGCTGAGCACAGTGGCTGACTGAAGACGAATCTGCTTCTCAAACCACAACGTTTCAGGTGTGATATATAGCTAGGCACCAGCTATACCTGTTCCCGGCTGACTCGGCCGTTCCCACCGCTCTCGAAGGGGTTGTAATAAAAAAGCACACATACCTGGTGGCTAGCAGGGGGTAGGTATGCAGAGGGCTGAACCAAGCTTCCTTCATCCGCGGCATGCTCTCGTATATTAAGAGGTCTTTCTCAGTCAAGACCACTAACACTGGCTTCCAGTGCTTCTCGTTGTCTCCTGGCACCTGCAAAAAAGCAGAGTCTCAGTGAAACAACAAGAGACAAAGCGACCATCATGGAAAGCCTGACGATATCAACATGTTGAGTCCTGGGCGAGATAACTAACAAAAGGGAGTTTTACTTCTTTGGCTTCTTGACATCTTCCACCTGAATTTATAACCAGCTGCAGCAGAAACAGAATAAAGTGCTATGACATCTGGTGCTCTCATTAGCACTGCCATTCCCAGCCCTCCTTCCAGCCTTCCCTTACCAGAGGCTACTCCATAAACACAGTAGAGGAAGAACACCGAGACAGAGCTGGCTGTCATTTAGCTGTGGTATGCGTGAAGGGACCTTAAATGTATATTTATACTGTGCATCATTCGCGTGTAGCTGGCACATTAACCTGAGTGCTGGACACTGCTGCTGCTGTTTCTATTTTTATGAGCAAAAAAAGCCACAACATCATCCCTATTAAAGAAGAGTGCCAGGTAGTAAAAAGTAGTGTTTTGGGAGCAAATGCTTCTTTCCTCAGCAGTTCACATCTTCATTGCTGCTTCTTCCTTCCTACCGTTCTTCCAGCTTTACAAGCGCCAGTTTATAGAGAATCAACCTAAACACGGGGTTGATCTGAAGCACTGACTCAGTGATGGATCTGCGTCTATGTTTCAAACCCATCTGGAGAAGATGTCTAAAGACTGTGGCACCAGAGGCCTATACTGGCTGTAGGATCCAGATGTGGAATTATATTCTGCAGGTTAGACAAGTGGTAGTCCACATGGCTATACAATTACTATTGTGGGGACCAAGTATGGATCCTGGATTTTACTTATTCTACTATGGCAGCATAGAAGTGTCTTAAAATAGACAGGAATATGAAAGGGTCTTAGTTTCATAGAATCATAGAATG
>NW_010249619.1:0-2733 GCF_000690775.1 Eurypyga helias
ATTCTATGATTCTGCGATTCTATGAATATCACTGATTTAATAAAATGTCTTCAAAGCAGTAGGCACTGCCACTTAGCAGAGCTATAATAAGCTTGGCTGCAGCACCACACAGAAACTGCTGTTCTACTTCCAGTTCCTGAGTATAGTAGCCTTACTGGTGCAGGACCTACACATGGCTTTGCAGACACGTGTGGCCTTCACTCGTTTAAGGTTCCAACTTCCAGCTTTATTTATGCCTCTCATCATTCTCTGGTTGTTTTGGCCTCATCTCTGAACGAGCAGCACATGTCTCTTCTCTTTGGTGTTCCTGTATGCCATTTGGTGACATGAGATCACCCTGGATATTGAGCACACACCATCACTTTTGACAAGAGTAGTCTTTCTTCTTTCCCTCTGGATGTTTCTAGCATTGCTTCTCTCTGTTACAGCTGTGATAAGCACCACACTGAACTTTGGTATCAGAGTTTTTCTGTAGACTTTTCAGAGCCCAAGGAGGGGTAATCAAGAATGCTCAAACATCATTGGCAGTCCATGTAAAGAGCAAGAGGAGTTTTAATGAGACTGACCTGTTGAATCATCACCTGGTACTTCCACTTTAACCAGCCTTTGGCTCAGTGCTGAGAAGTAGGACCCAAAAGTATGATTTTACAGACCAGAGATTTACACTACAAGAAGGAATTTCCTTTCAGAGTAATTAGTAGGCTCACATCCCACACATCAAGGGCAAATAGAAAGCTTTTTATTAACACAGCCAGCTTAACAGACACAGAAAGTGGTTTTGCTACAGAGCAACATTATAATACAGCAGGTTGTTTTAATGATGAGAACACAGACAGGAAGCAGTGTTTCCTTGCTGTCAAATAATGCAGTAACATGTTTTTCTTATGGCAAGGGTCAACCTTCCTGTAATCCTTCATATATATTTTCACTAAATTTTAAATGGTATAGAGGAAAATACAGAAATGGGTCCATCTTTAGAGCAGATTCCTCAGAGCTAATACTATTTTTTTGATCAGCATCTACCATACAAAATACAGTTGGTTGGTTGGTTGGTTGGTTGGGGTGGTGTTGTTGTTTGTGGTTGGGGTGGGGTTTTTTTGTTTGTTTCTCAAAGGCTGTGTTAGTTCACAGAGGAGACTGAAAAGAGATTTCATTGGGTACCTTTTTTCTTTTTTTTAAACCAGCCCATGACGGCGATGTTAGCTGAGTGCTGAGAGAAGCTCAAAGACACGTTTTATATCTGATGTTAAATTCAGGCTGCCTTCTGGACTTTCCCGGTGTGTTCTCACTGATCCAGAAAAAAACTGAGAAGCTGCTAGTTCAGGCTGGGAAAGCAAAGGTGACTGGATGCAAACACTGCCCCAACCCTCCCTGCTCTGCCTTTCGTTACATGAATCAGTGTGCCTTATCAACATGGCCTGTGAGGAGCAGGGCTGCCTGCTTAATTCCCAGTGACATGGGCCAAAGGCACTAGTGCCTCCCCAGCAGGATCTAGTTCTTTTGAACCAGTATTGTGCTAGGAAGGGGCTTGACATTTCTGTTTCTAGATAAACTGGAATACAAACTCCTAAACCATTTCTCCTTCTCACACTTAGACAATGGTATGAAAAGGACCCATCCAGTACATAGTCACTCATGAATGTCTCATGGGACACTGAATGTGCTCATGGGACACTGAAAGACACTTTAGTGGAAAGTGCCTGTAGGCACCACTTGAACTGCAGACTACGCTTTCAGGGCTTAAGCAGGAGTTAGTGGTTTCTTGGCCTTTACCCTGATTCTCCTCTAGAGCATGGTTTTGTGGAATTCATGGTTGCAAGCACTTCACTCTGCATTTCTAGGCAGTTAGTGCGTGAGTGATGAATAAATTAAACAGATACTTAAGTGATAAGAAAGAAGTAAGCAGTCCTGTTTACAACCCTCATTTCTTCTATAAACTGTCAGGAAGTAAGTTAATCAGTCATTTAAGAAGTTCAAGGCAAAGTTGAAATTTAACCTGTTAATGGCGTTTTCCATTATATCAGAACTTCTCTGTTACTGAACAGACAAAAGTTGGAAAACAGCTGGGATCTTATGGAGTGTTTAAATAAAAAGTCAGAAAAGGGAAAATATTGCTACAAGCCTTTGTCCAACCATTTTTCCACACTCCACATATACAGTAGCTAATCATGTGACATGTCGCTGGCTCTGTTTAATTGAATACTGTGTAAGTAACATAATATTTCTCTTACTACTGATACTACCTTTTAAAATCAATCAATGCCAGTTTTTAAACACAGCTGACACCTTTGCAGCAGGGAAAGAATGTTTATACAGGTAAGGTGTAGCCTTCAGTTTGCAATTTCTACTTCAGCGTACATTAATTGTTGTAACCTACTAGCTGGAGGACTTCTCAAGGCTTGTATGACAACCGATACAGGTGTGACTGCTGACAACATATGTTTCCCTCATGGAGACATTCACACTTAGCTAAACTGAATCAGTTGAGCAAAAAGCAAGCTATGTTAAAATTATTTAAGAAAACCCAACAAAAAACAAACTATGCGCAAATCAATCCAGATGTTAACTAGATAAGAAAAAGGAGATCTCTGCAAAGGAGGTAGCTAAGGTAACATGGGGAGGGCATCCCAGATAAGTCACTAGTAATGCCAAAGATAGAATCATAGAATGGTTTGGGTTGGAAGGGACCTTCAAGACCATCTAGTTCCAACCCCCCTGCCATGGGCAGGGACA
>NW_010249619.1:2761-29856 GCF_000690775.1 Eurypyga helias
CCTGGCCTTGAACACTTCCAGGGATGGGGCATCCACAGCTTCTCTGGGCAACCTGTTCCAGTTCCTCACCACCCTCTCCAGGAAGAATTTCTTCCTGATATCCAATCTAAACCTCCCCACTTTCAATTTAAACACATTACCCCTTGTCCTGTCACTACAAGCCCTTATAAAAAGTCCCCCCCCAAGCTTCCTTGTAGGCCGCTTGAGGTACCGGAAGGCTGCAATAAGGTTTGCCCTTTTCTCCAGGCTGAACAAGCCCAATTCTCTCAGCCTTTCACCACAGGGGAGGTGCTCCAGCCCTCTGAGCATCTTTATGGCTGCCTCTGGACTCGCTCCAACCAGTTGGAGGTCAGTTATGTTGGGGGCCCCAGAGCTGAACACAGCACTCCAGGTGGGGTCTCACGGTAGGAGAGCCGAGGGGGAGAATCCCCTCCCTTGACCTTCTGGCCATGTTTCTCCTGATACAGCCCAGGATACGGTTGGCTTTCTGGGATGCCAGCGCACACTGCTGGCTCATGTCCAGCTTTTCTTCCACCAGAACCCCCAAGTCCTTCTCCTCAGAGCTGCTTTCTATCCACGCTCCATCCAGCCTATACTGGTATTTGGGTTTGCCCCAACCCAGGCGCAAGCCCTTGCACTTGGCCTTGTTGAACTCCATGAGGTTGGCAGTGGCCCACCTCTCCAGCCTGTCCAGGTCCCTCTGGATGGCATCCCTTCCCTCCAGCGTGTCAACCACACCACACAGCTTGTTGTCATCAGCAAACTTGCTGAGGGTGCACTCAGTGCCATCATCCATGTCACCGACAAAGATATTGAACAGCACCAGTCCCAACACCGACCCCTGAGGAACATTACTTGTCACTGGTCTCCGCTCAGACATTGAGCCATTGAGCACCACTCTCTGAGTGTGACCATCAAGCCAGTTTCTTATCCACTGAGTGGTCCATCCATCAAATCCATGTGTCTCCAATTTAGAGACAAAGATGTCATGTGGGACAGGTATCAAGCCATGTGGGATGGTATCAAACTCTGATCAGATATCCCTCTGCAGAGTAGGTGGACAATGCAAATTCATCCTCAGCACTGTAGAGGAAGTTACGTGAGGCATAAATTAAGAAGCTGGACAGAGCAGTAGAACAAGAATTTACAGAGACAGACTAAGTGACTCAAGATTTCTGGAGAAGTTGAAGTAAAAGCATTGTGTAAAGTTGTGAAGAAATCAAAAAGCCTGGAGACATCGCCACTCAATGCAGGCAAGGGCTAAGCTGTACGGCAATATGGCTGGGCCAATAACACAGACAAAAAGAGTTCCTGAGAACTGGCAGCAGAGTATGAGAGGGTGTCGAAAGTAGGGAGGGTGCATTCCAGTGGAGTGCCAAATCCTGCCAGATGCGTGCATCCTAGAAACCCTGGGTAAACAGGGTAGCAGGCAACGGCTGAGTAGGCACCACCTACAGAGGAATTTCAAGGAGCAATGAAACCGCCAGAAAAGGGCTAAATCGAGGGAATGGACAATTTCATAATTTGCTGTGACAAAAGGACAACATCAGGTTATAGTGATGTGAAGCAGTTGTGGTCTGTTTGCTGCTCACCTTGTTGCTCAGTAAGTGTTGGGTGACCTGCACAGTTAGAGAAGGTAATCTCAGTCTTATGCTCATTCTGTATTTGTTGCTTTTTATTGAGCACTGCAGTCGCAGTGCAATAATATAATTATAATATTAGTGTTTCATACTATAGTATAATCTTATTTTTCTTAGTAGAGTTGTTATACTGCTGTAGAACAGATACTTCATATACTCAATGCTAGAACTGCTTTGAGTATATATGGATACAGCAGGTAACCCAGTTCAGGATTTACACTGACTTCATACTAGCTAGCTATACATGTATTTAAGAATATACATGAATATTCATATATGTATATAGTTAATATCTACATAGATTCAAGCTTCATTAAATCTTTAAGCATTTTATGTTGTTTAATAGGCCCACTACTTACTCACGTACATTATTTCCATGAGCACTTTTTGAATATTTGCCTAAGAATGTGTGGGATTTGGAAAAACTAGTTCAAATCAGTGTTTGGTGGGAGAATAAAAATGCACAGGATTAACCTTTTTTTTTGGTCATGTTCCTTAAGTGGACATTAAGGATAAGAGATGGATTTGAGCATTAGAGTCCTTAGTTTATGCTGTTGACACTGGACACTAGCAAAGATAAGACAGTTGCTATTGTTAGGCGTAACTTTATTGTTGGCACACTTTGCTTAGACTTGCAGCAAGTGGCAGAAAGCCAAAATGGTTGCATCTACACAAAAATACAAAATGCAAAACACTAAAATGCAGTGAAGTTGAGTTGGTAGGACAAGTCATATGTTTGATCAGTGCTGAAAGCCAGGATGAAATTCAAGGTCATTTTTCTTTGCTTCTGAACAGACATTGATGAAGAGATGGGCTCAATGAAGATATCATGTTTTTCATGGAGTGAGCTCATAAAACTCAGCCACTATTAGAATCAGCCTGTGCTACGGTATACTGATAGAATTACTGGAAGCAGTAATATTAGACACAAACAAGCACCAGGGGGCTGTGGACAAAGGAGTTCAATGCTTTGAAAAATTACAGATACTAAGTGAAATGATTGCAACACAGATAAAGAAGGAATGAGGGTGGGAAACAGGGAATGTAATTGAAGAAGAAAAACATCATGATGCTGAGAAAAAGCATTGGTCTGCAATTCAAGTGAACTCAACCTTGAGAAAACCCACGTAAAGCCCCTGAGTGCATCCACCCCTCCTGGAATGGTGGCAGCTGGGGGTCAGGGCCAGCTTACAAACAGTGCAGCCGAGGGCGGCCCGCTTCCCACTGGAGATGTGGAGAGAGGCTCCCAGCCAGCACAATGCACAGCCAACATCCCTCCCTGCCCTGTGGGATCTGCTTTTAAGGTGAGGCTCCAGAGCTTCGCCCTTGATGGAGATACAGTGCCCGCTGCCTGGCAGCCCAGCCTGCACCAGGTCGTGGGCAACTGATCTGGAGCTGGACCCTGTCCCTGTCCTGCCGACGTGACCTTCCAGCTTGACCTTGGACTGGCCTCATTGCTATGGACTGCCTGGTGATCACTGGGCTGTGTCTGACCCTGGTCACTGTCACCATGGACTGCTGCTTCCCAGGCTGCCCCGCTCCCTGGCCGGGGTGGTAGGATGGGCCATGGTCAGTGAGGCCCTGCTCTGCTCCACCATGGGGAGCCACCCCCCCTGCCCCACAGCAAGCTCTGGCCACCATGATCTTTTCTGGCTGAGAGCCATGTGCCTGCCTCGAGGCTTGCCATGGTGCTCCCTCCCTACACAGCCCTGAGCCTTCTGCAACCCTGAGCTTGGCCCCAGGTCCTGACCTCCTCCGTGGCATCTGAACCCCTCTATGCAGCACTGATGGCCCTTGGGGGCAACCTCAACTCACCCCATGTCCCCAGGGCTCTGCAGGAATGGCCTGACCCTCTCACCTCCCTGCCTGCCCTGGACCCTGTAATGACTCCTCAATTCCCTTGGCAGCCCTGCTCCTGGCTGGGGGTGTGGGAAGGGCCCTGGTTCCTGGTTCCTGTCTGGACTCTCCCCAGAGAGCCATGCCCTGAGAAGCCATTATGCAAATGTCTGAGCATTACTGGCAGAAACCATGGTAGAACCAAGGAATCAGAAATCCTGACTATGCATACATAGTTCATGTTATCTGATTGCGTTAGTAGTTGTGAATGAGTATATTTAAAAGTACATGCAAATTACCCTTCCTCAGTACTGTGCCGTGTTACTGAGTACAGACAGAGAGAAAAAAATACTTCACGTGAAGAAGATACCTAAAATAACTTTTTACATTTTGAAGATAAGTTCCAACTGTTCTAAAGTAATCATAATGTCATAAAATATTTTGACATAAAGTAACAATATTATGAAAATTTATAATGAAAATGAGCTACTGAATGACTTTCCTAATACTATGTTTTGCAGATGAGGAAAGGTTTTGGTGCCTTCGCAATTTTTCACCTGATAATACAGCTCCTTAAAATTACAGCACACAATCAGATTGCAAAACTCTCTCCACATCTCTTTAGCTTATCTCATAATAAGGTATGTGGCAAACACATCTCTGCCTCTACCAGCCTGAAGTGGTAGCAGCCCTCGGGGATGCTATCACTTCACATGGGATTTAGGGAAGAAGGAAAAAAGTATTGTTGCCTTCCTGCACCGATTTACCTCCCCACGTCCTTCAAGAGGGTGCCTCCACCCAGCCGACTTCCCATTCTGGTATGCTGCGGAAGCAACCCCTCCTCTGAATTATTACATTTGTTGGGCATCTGCCAGCGTGCAGCTCTAATGACTTTTGCTATGTTGCTAGTCATTCTTTCCCTGAAGGCAGCAGAAACATCTTTGCTCATAAGTGCACATACAAACGCCTTTCTCTTAAATAACTGAGATACTGAACATGATACACAAGTTCCTTTGAACAATGCCAACCTCTCCTGCTCACATAAGCCCTTTAGTACCACCCTGCCTACCGACAAAGCTTAGGTGGCTTCCCCTAAAGCTGATGCACAAAACACAGGACTATGCCTACATATCCAGGCTTCAGTTCCTGTGATCTGCTCATAGGATTCTGAAAGCAGAATTTGGTGGACTTTAGCACTTTTATGTCACTGAGAAATCATCTTCAGTAGGTCCATTAGCATATTTGCTTGGTACCACAGACATCCCAAATCCAAGACATGCCAGACACAATTCATTGCTTTAACCAGGGTCTAATATCAGGATTTGGATAGGTTTTTCTTGCAAATTCTTTGGATTGCTTATGGCAGTAGGCCAATGCTCCCCATCCTTGCTGCAGCCATGTTTGCCTCAGACTATTTCCTCTAATGCAGAAAAGGACTCTTAGGGTTATATATTCTACTTTTCCTTCTTGAACCTTAGCAGTACTGCTTACCCTGCCAGAAAGCCCAAACCTAGTGTTTCACACAACACATACAAATTAGTATTCAGGTCTGGCTAGCCTCCAGTCTTCCCTTCGAAGGGAAGCTCACTGCAGTGTTCAAGAAACCCTCCACCTCTTCAGTTTTCAGGTAGCAGTGCATTAGACCAAGCCATGATCGAGGTCAGCTGACACTGACCAGAGCCCAGGTTAGCAAAACTGAAGAAAGCCAGTATTGTTCTGATGGCCCTTCTGAATGTCTCACCTCAACAAGCCAACTCCATCAAGCTGCCCAGAAGCAGTGAGGTGACTACATGGATCTGCCTCACTCCTCTTAAGGGACCAGGTGGAGAACACAGGTGAGGAGCTAGAGGTGTGGCACAGCTCTTTGCTGGTGTGTTCCTAGTTTACCACCCAAATGGACTTAGGTCCAGCAGCTACAGCCCTTCTCTTAAATCCAGCCTCACTGCTAATTAAAACCATACCCAGGCAGTCCACCACTCATGACTCACACACCTGATTGAGAACTGCTAACCACATTAGTGTCTCCCAAAAGTGTCAGGAGGTAGCAAACCATGATTGCAGCCCTCCATGGGCTGAGCCCAGCTTCACCTGTCTTGTAAAAACCAGCAGATAAATGCAGTACTGAGAGTAGCCAGGAAACTGTTCTGTAGGGTCTGGGCCCTACTCAGCTCTGTTCATAGCAGGGCAAGCACTGAACAGGAGGAGAATTGCAGTGCTGCACCTTGCTCCTCACTCACTCTTCTCACGGATGACTGGCTCTTGATATTGCAGCACCTTAAGGCAAGAAGGAACCCTTAAAACGTTTTAATCTCTCTGTATGTCACAACGTGGATTGTTTTTCAACAGTTTCTCCTTTTCACTGAGGCTAGTCTGGCTCAAGTCTATCTTTGCAGAAGGCATTCGCTTCTGGTTTAAGGGATGAAGATGTAGACAGGAATATGTTGCTGAGCAATTTGCTCCAAGGGCAGTTTGTTCAGTATCTTTCGTGCGCCTTCATCACTCAGTGTCTCTTCTTTTGCTTTATTGAACAGCCTTTTAATTTTGGCTACTCTGGAACTGGACTAGATTGTTCCAGATGATCTCTTGAGGTCCCTTCTACCTGGGGTGTTCTATGAAATAATATTATATTATTGTATATAATATATACAATATATATTATTGTGTATAATTGACCCTTAATTATGGTTTTCATAAACTAAATGCATTTAGATCTTTTAGTCTCTTGCATTAAGCATTTTCTTGAACTTCTAGATATTTTCTGGGTCTCTTCTCTCCCTCTTTTCCATTTTTTTCAATATTCTTCTCAAATTATGGGCACCAGAATGGAAAGTTATAGTCTGGTATTGCCTGTTCCAGTGCCAACATTATTTTTTATCCACGATAATCTGATTAACTTTATTTTCCACAGTACTGCACTGGAGACTCATATTCAGTTGTGATTCTTGAGCACTTTCTAAAAGCATTATTTTCCAGAACTGGAAGTTGAGTAATCTCCATGTGTTATTACACAAATTACTCTGTTAAAAGAAAATAATATTTGATGCCACCTGTGTTAAAGAAAGGCTTGCTTATTTACTGTCCTAAATAAAAGAAAGGTTGGGGTTTTTTTTTATATAGAAAAAAAAGTCTTGGTAAAAGTAATAGTCCTTGGAAATTAAGAAACAAGGCCAAAGACAATTGGACAAATAGCTCTTGCACATGAACAGCTGCTTTGGGAGAGTAAAACCAGTCGAGATGGAAAATATGTAGTTCAGTGACCTTTCAACATTAGAACATATTCTCCTAAAGAGTTTAAACCCTGGTATAATGCCAGAGGTACCTTTTTAGATTTACTGAACATCCTTTCCCATTATGTGCTCTGCTTAATTCCACATAAGTAGCCAAATGTGTTGCATGGTGCTTGGAAAGCAAATCATTGTCATGGTCTCACAAGCTACGATGTGAAATACATGACTGACCTACTTCAATTTTGTGGTGCTATCTACTTTGGCAAAATAAGTGTTTTCCTGAAAACAGTGGGGTTCATTTCTTTGTACTTGATCACATCCCAGCAACATTTGCATATTTGCCTGTGAAGTTCTCAAACTGAGAAGCCAAACTTCAGGACAAGAATTAATGCAATTAACCCTGTATTTTCATGACAGAAGTGGTGATGTCCGAGGAAACACTTTGCCATTTCTTATAGCAGTGTGGAGTCTGCAGTGTTAGAGACTAAATGAATTTAATTAGCAGGATGATGGTATTTTAATGTGATTATGCATTGTGCTAATATTTATAGTTTATTTCATTTGGCTTGAGAAGGGAAGGATGGGGAATGGTATCACTGGAAAGTCCTTTCAGAAATAGTTGAGAATTGACAATTACGTTGTCCAGAGGCTGAACCTTGGCAGGAATTAACAGTTTGTACTCTCATGTGGACCTGACTTCTCATGGGTCTAGGGAGCAGGGTGGAAGTGAGAACTGTGCATTCTCCCATCTGTTTCTTGGACTTGGGATGAGGGAATTCTCCTTTTCTCTCCCTCTCCCCACCTCCTCCTTCCTGAAAGACAAGCTGGTGGTAGAGCCAGAAACAGAGTGAGAGAAAGGGGAGAGGAGAATAGGGTAAGGGATGGGCAGACTCTGCAATGTCATATTCACTGGCTAAAGTTGATCCACTCCTGAATAAGGATTTGCATTGGTACACTCAGTAGGACAACATCTAGGGCTGAAGCCCATGCTTAGTACACAGTGGGAATAACAGCTTCTCTGTTATGTTCCAAAAGCCTATTGCCTGTGTTTATTTTTCCTGGACATTCTGAACCAAACCTTGATCCTCACTCTGGGTGACTGAGCTGATCAGCAGTACAGTTTTGAGTCTGATGGAGTAGCACCTCAGGGAACAGCTTTGAAGACATTCATGTTGTCCGAGTCGACATCACCTCTTTGTCTCAATCATCTTTCATCTTGCATGCATAGATTGTCTTTTTGTCTTCCTTTAATACTGAGTTCTTTACTTAGAGCCAAGAGATAATTCAGTCTGGAAGCTTTTTCATTTTTGAGGAAGGAGTCTAAAAGAGCCTCTAAAAGAGACTGTGTACAGATGTAAGGCAAAATAAGACTCTTGACACAACTTTAGTGAGCAAAGAACAAAAAATAGTTTTTCATTTGGGCTAGCAACCACAATCTTTCTGAAAGTTCTGTATCCCCTTGGCACTACCAAACTTGTTAGCTATCACCTGCGTTTCCGATTTGGCAAAATTCCAAAAAGCAAATCATTCTCTGGGGTTTGGAAGCGACTAAGTGGAAGCACCTTCTACAGCAGGTAATTACAGCTGAGTGATGCCATGCCAAAGCCTCTGTGATGTTACACATGCATTCCAAATGTTCCAGTGTTTCTCCCTGTGCCTTTCAACAAATTTGCAGTGGGCTCAGAAAGCAGAGGGCTTTGGTTTAGACAACTGTAATCAGATGTCAGTACAATCTCTTGTTTCCTGTCAATAGCAAGTACAGTTCATCGGTGGTGAAAAACATGCTCTTTGCAAAATAATATTGTTAGGTTTACCATTCCCTCCTGGGATTCATTATTGTTCTCATGCAATACAACTCATCATGCTAATTTTTACCAGAAAATGCATTTCTTGACAGGTATATGCCTGTTGTCTGACTCCTGGTTGATGATGTATAATCTTTTTAAATCACTGGTCTATTTGGGATTTGATGGAAGCAAGAGTTGTATGTTTGCTGAGAAGGGCAATCATGAGAGAATAGCTACTGAACTGCCACCTGCTCAGCTCTGGAAACTTACAAAACCTCATTCAGAGAAGACAAACAAAACACATTTTAAACCCTAGAATTCTTTGTCTACCCACCAGGCTCAGCTGCATTACAAGCATACTTCACAGCTCTCTGTCTGAAGTCCAGCTCCAAGAGCAGAGCCTCATTTGGCCATAACTCCACTGAGGTCAGGGGAACTGCCCTTGGTATTAACACCGTCCCCAAAGTTGACGTTACTCACCTGTTTTGTTTTCCTTTCATATTTTCTACCCACTTCAGGTGGTTCAGTACTAACACTGCTTCTTGAACACACGAGAGAGATTTTGTAAGCAGGACTTTCAAAACATTATCTATCTTCTTTAAATGAAAGCATGGAATTTGCACCTTTGCCATTGAGTACTTTCCTCTGATAAAACTAAGATAAGGATGTGACTACACCTACAGTGAAACAGAAATTGGGTGAATTACTCACTTGAAGGGATATATACCATGCTAGAAAAAGAAAATATGACAGCAGTCCACATATGACTAATATGATATGCATATCACTGATAATATTGCAAAAAAATAAGGAAGGAAAATGTGTCTAGGAAAGAAACCCTCTAGGTCAAAGTGCCTTAAAAGATGGCCTGCTTGGGTAATGCTGGTAAGGACCACCTAACTTAATTTTGCAGAGGGACACAAACATTGATAGTTGTATCTAAAAGATAAATAGCTCTGATAATTTGGAATCACTGTGGTGTAATGTAACTATTGGGAATCCAAAAAGGACATGATGCTTTGACAACAAATTCCTTTGTGGTTTGTCTGTTCTTGATTAGCCTCTTTTGCTCCCTATCTCTGTTCTTTGTTGATCCTGTTGTGCCAGCTCTCCCTGTTTCTTGACCAGTCCTTTACTACCTTTCCATTCTGTAATGTAAAACCTTGGCAGACAGATGGATGGCATCTCAAAATGTTAGCTACCTGAACTGCTTTACTCCTCCTCATGCTCACAAACTTTCCAGATATATACTGAAAATCTGCGTTTCATGTTTCCTTAGTAGCAGTAGAGCATATTATTTCTGACTGTGAGAGATGACTTGTTCTTCTCTACATAGTAATTTAAACATAAGGAACTGATGTAATTTTAAACTTGTTTTTGAAATGTGTGCTTTAAGGAAGATCTGGTTCTGGGGTAAAACTTTAATTGAAGTGGTCACAAGATGATTCAATTTAAGATAAAGGGATAAATTGGTAGTTTTGCAACTAAGCTCCCTGACTTTGATAGCAGAAGTGGCAATGAATTCATAAGACATTAATAAAATCATCTGCATTAAGTTTAGGGACTTGAACGTGAAGGAAGTCTGTAACCTGCAGCTATACCAAAGGGGAAAAACCAGCTTCAAACTTACTAGATGAATAGGAAAAAGTGAGTAAGAGAGGCAATTTTAGCCTGCTAAACTACTTATATGTAGTTCAGAATGCAATGGGATAACATTAGGAATGCCAAAAATCAAACCGACTCAAAGCTCATGAAGAATTTAAAAGTAAATGACAAAATGTCTTGATATGTACAGAGTGAGAGAGGGCAAAGAAAGAAAGTGTGTATCAGCTGTATGGAAAGAAGGAGGTAAATATTAATGCTATGCTGGTATGAACCCAAAATGAAGGGTTGGATTCCATAAGGGACGTGGGTTGTGCTATAGCCAGCACCCAGTTGGGAGTGTAGATGCCCCAGTTCCTTATGCATTGACTGAGGAGAGGTAAGCACTACAAATGGGATTTGTAGCACCACAAGGTTCTAGGGTTAAGACTTAAGTGAGACTTAATGAAGAGTACCAAAGGGTCGTCTAAAATGCTGCCTGTCTCCAAGATGTAAGCATCCTCTAAGGGCTACAGGAAGTGCTGCAGTGCGGCTTAGATCAGTTCTGTGCTTAGTACACACATTATGCGCTAGGATGCAGATGACAGGTTCATGGCTTCCTTAGAAAAGATAGGGAAGAGGAATAAATGGAGAAAGGCAGCAATCAGCTCTGAAGAATAATATATTAAATAAAGCAGTCAGCAAAGAAATTGAATTCCCATTACTCGACTTATGTAAATCCAAACCTCCAGCTCCTAGGTGAATCCTGCAGATGACGTGACCACTGGATTACGGAGCAAGTGGGATGGAGACACACTTCAGCTGCTGCTCTAGGCAGCCACACAGCTGCCAATGCAAGATTTGTGATTTCAGAAAAGACGTCACACCTGACCCTGGGGCCTAGCAAGTAAGGGATGTAGTTGGATAGGGAGATACCCAGCATCATCTCATCTTTCAGTTCTTGTATATTTTATGTTATTCAGTGTAACAGGATAAAAAGCTGAAATAATTTTGGTGTGAGGAACCATCTAAACACAGGCTGATGCAGAGAGTCTAGGTTTGTGTTATCTTTATCTCTCAAAATCAGTAAGGCAGAAAAGCTTCCATCTGGTGTGTTCTCCTCTCATCATTGATATCAGCACTTAGCGGGACACAAACTCCTTCTGCAGTGTGCAAAACCTTTTGAGATTCTTCAGGGCGATATTAAAGCAAAAATGACACAACATCTTTATAATTTCCACATGAGTGAGGAGATCAATACCTCCTGCCACACAAAGCAGAAGCAATCTGTGCAGGGTTCACTTTCTGGATGCAGATTTGGGCTCTTTCTCCTGTGGCAATGCTTCAGTGCCTCTGTATCCTTCAGCTTGCAAAAGGTGTCTGCAGTGTGACCATGCTGCTGAAACTGCTGCTTTCTGCAAAGGTCTTAAGGGAGTCATTGTCACTAGGCCAGTTTTACAAATTGAAAATTCCTGCATTTCTAATGACTGGATCATCTGCAAAATCTATTCATCTAATTTCAAAGTAGCAGAAGTCCCATTCTTTGCTGCAAAAAAGGAACAGCAGGTCTACCCATTCCCCTGTTTCTTGAATACTTTGAATAGGAGCAGAGCTTTTACCTTCCACAGGAGACTATCTTAAATCTTCTGATTACTTCTGGGAGCAAAACCAACAATTTTGCTAAGATGTTTGACCTGATTTGTATTTGGAAACTCAGGCTTGGGTTTCATGTAGACAAAGTCTACTTTAATGTCTCTTATCTCATGCTTTCCATGCAGTTTCAAATGGATGGAGTGCTTTAAATTGATAGGCAGTAGTACTACTCTCTATTTAAAATGTAAACAAAACTCTGTTATGGTGATTTTGTTGAAAAATGTCTAATGGACTCAATTCAGGCATGCTATAAATGTGCCACAGATCGGGCCTGTGGAGGGTAATGTTTTAGTACTTAAGAAGCTTACTGCCCCTCATAAAGTGTCCTGCAGTCACTCACGACAGTATGTACTAAATTCCTAATCCTGCAAGAACAAATTGATTTTTTTTTTTCAGTGAAATCAAGTGGATTGCCTTAATGTGCAAGTATCATCGATCCCCATTGCTCATGTTTGCAAAGCCCACAGACTTAGTCACGCAGATGCCTACATTACATCATCTAAATTTACGTAAGTCCAAGGCAACTACACACCCCTGCCAGCGTCAAATCCAGGGACCACTGTCTTATTACAGCACTCCTGGGAATGCCTACAAGGCCAAGGTCCTGTACAACCAAATGCAACGGGAAGAATTAAACTTATGAACAACTTAACGTCACAAGCAACAGCAGATAAAATAGAAAACAAAATTATCCAGTTCATGAAGCAGAGCAATGACCTCATACTACTCACCAGCTAGGTGGTGTGTTAGCTGCTGCTGTTAGGCTGATGTCACTTTTAATGCAACAACTACATCACATTCTCAGGTCTTGGTTTGTCTGGATGTGGTCCCCCTTCCCTTATTTCTTCAGTCAGTAGCAAGTGGCTCGACGTAGGCACCAGAACTGTCCAAAGCTGGTACACAGAAACACATTAGAGAGAAAACTCAAGCATTCCATGTACTCCATGGGATTTGCTGTTTCTCCCCCTCCATCTCTAACCAGCCTGCATCTCAGAGGCCACAAGGCTTGGCTCCGCCCTCATCTTCTCCAAAAACTGCAGCAGTTACACACCTCCAAGACAAGATGGCACAAGGTGACCCACTCGCTAACTACCTTACTCCTACCTAGTTTCTGGCTACACTGGACACACAAGAAGGAAACACCATTCAGGACACTTTGCGTCACCTAGACAGCCTAAAATTGTGTTCCCAGCACTGCTTAGTTTACTGGTCCAGAGTGGTGTTGCTCTGTCAGCGTTCTTTATCCCCCGCAGAGCAGCATTAGCAAACAGGGCTTTTGGTGTTGGCCGGACATTCTGACACTCCTCAGCAGAGATGCAGCCACCCCCACAGTCTAGCCCGCTTGCTCTGGGGCAAAAATACTTGCCAGGACTCTTAGAAATGCATGCAGCCTGACAGAGCTGGTGATGTGGACAGGCACCATGTCTTACAGAAAACAAACTTTGCTCTCCCATGTCTGAGAAAAAAAACCTTCATGGGTTTTTCCTGGAAGAATACCAGATCCTGGTTTTGGCAGGGGGCTGTGCCTGCAAGACTGCGAGCTCTTTCTGCAATGAGGGTGAAAAACAAGAACGGGCCCTGAGGCGCTGCATGGAGCTTAGATATCTTGTTTTATCCTTGGGGCTTTCTCATTAGATAGCTGTGTGTTGTTCTAACCACATTAGCTGGCTGAGTTGCCTGGGCTGAGTTGGCTGAAGCTAAAAGCTGTAGGTAAAAAGCACATTTAATTCAGGAGTCTGCTGTGAAAGGTATAGCCAGGAAAGTTCCATCTGCTGTTGCGGAGCCTTTCAGACCCCTAGTGCTCAAGGTTCACTATCCAATGCCAAATTTCTGAGCTTCCTATGGTGGTCTGAGAGTGACATGGGATTGCTGTTCTTTGGATGCCAGTCCTAAGGGTCTACATTTGCCCATGGCCTTGGTGAGCAGAATGAAAATGATCTGTCCTGGTTATCAGCAATGGTAACTGGCTTTTGTTGGGTTGCAAACACACCCTGTTGCAGATGGGCCTTACTGCCCAAAGTCGTCCCTTCTCCTGGCTTTGCCTATGTGCCCCAAAAGGATGCGCCCTCTGCCCTCCTGTAGTCTAAGCTCTTCTGAACCTGGAGCATCCAAAAAGGGGAGGGGGCATCCATGGGCCCTGTCAAAACCCAGGGATAGAGGGAAGCACATAGCTCATTGTGGGATGGGGTGGGAGGCCAGAAAGGTCTTGCCCCACACCAGCATTTGGGCAGGCTGGGCCTGTGGGAATAGCCAGCAAGGCTGCCAGGTATGCCCCTTGAAAACCCCTGGACAGTATGGAAAGCTGTTATCTAGGAGGGCTGGTTCTTGATTTTTACCTCCCGTTTTGCTATTTTTACCTCCCGTTTTGCTATTAGACCCCAGTGGATAAAGGCATGAGGCAGCTGTGTGACATGGCCGGCGGGTGGGTTTGGAGCACGAAGGGAGTGTGTGGGAGAGGTGGGGAGCGTGGTACAGGTATGATGCTCCACCTTAGCAGTCCTGTCACTGAGAGAGCTCTGCAGCATAGACAGCGTGGTCCTAGGGAAAGCTGCCTAATTGAGTAGCTCTTCTTTTTTTAAAATGATTGTTGGAGATGTTATTGGTGTTGCTCATCTTTTATCGGGTGGCTAAAGCACTTGTGCACAAAGTGTGCATTTAATGTTCAAGATGTCAGAGCTCAGGAGAAACTGTTCTGTAAAAGCACGTCCCTAGGGATGCTGTGGTACCCATTAAAAGCAGGCAGTTGGTAATAAAGTTCTACATGAGAGCATACCAGGGATAAGACTCTTCTTATTTCTTGTAATTTTTCCAAAAATACATTCATGTTAAATATTTAAGATTTTTTTTTTTCTCTAATGTGATCTTTCATATATCAGATTTGTTTCTGGGCAGGAGAGGAGACCCACTGGGTGGAGACAGTTGTGTGTAGCTGTTCAGGGAAGTGGCTGTGTCTGTGTAAGAATATGTGCAGCGCATGCTTTCGACCCTGATTGCATCCTCTGACTAATATAGAAATGCATTTATGTAATCATAAAGATCTGCTTATAATAAAAATGAAAAGGTTAATTATTCCAGTGCCTGTGCAGATGTTATTGATAATGCCTTTTATGTGAATGAACATGAAGAAAGCAGACCTCTCACTTTCAAAGAGACAAAAGAAATTAAAAACCCCAATTCTGTGCCAAATTTAAAAAAGAGAAACTCTTAAGGGAAAGAAAAACAGAAGGTTTGAGAGTGCGGAGTAAAAAATCAAGTATTAAAAACTGGGAAAAAAAGATCTTGTCACTGCCACATTTATTAGAAAAATGCTATTCTTAGTACCCTTTGTAAAATATCAAAACTTATATTGCAACAAATAAGAAACATAAATGAAACCAAGAGGGTTGAATTACATTATATATTGCTTCAGTTAAGACTTCAGTTACTCGCATCATCAGACTATAAATGCACATGCAGGGGTTAAGATATGCCAAATGGGAAAAAAAAAATCTGAAGGTTCCTTGATAAGAGTTTTCTTGAAATATGTTGCAAAATGTTCACTGATTTTTTATGGAAAAAAGACAATTTTTTCTGGATTCACTGAATTGTGTCAAAACAAAAAATACAAATTGAGAATAATAGCAAAAGCAAAGCAAAATATTTTTTTAATATAATATTAATAAAAATAAAATAAATAAGTTAAAAGGTTTTGATTCTTCTATTTGAAATTACTTGTTCAGTCTGGAATTTCTTTTAAGATTAAAAATGTAAACCTCTCAGATTCACAGGCTGAATAAAAAGCTTTCTTCAACCTGAAATTAACCTTTTCTGTGAAATTGCCATGAAATAATAATAAAAAGTATCATTCACATAGGTTCATCCACCCATCTAACCACCAAAAGAGCATCCTTTTTCCACTTCCCTTATTGCTTTGACACTGTATCTTCTGTCATTTATTATTATTTAATTGTGCTGCCATTCACCCAAGCCAGGACTGAACTGTGCTAGCTGCTGCATGATTAGATAGCAAAACCTTTAAATTAACTGTTTCACTAAATAAACATTTTAGATTAGAGACATAAATAAAAAGGGTTTAATTGAATATTTATCACAGTGCAGTCAACCAGAAAAAAAGGGTTACCATGGCAGCTAAAATTTCCCTATGCAAGTAATGGGAGCTGTGGTAGCTCACTGGTCAAGCCACAAACTTGGGAGCCCCTGCTACTGCAGTTTTCTTCTTCGGCCGTAAAAATGTAGTGTGTGTCTCTCTCTGCTTTCTTCTCTACTTCTCTACCTTAAATATCATCCAGTTCCAATCTCTGCCATGGGGTTGGAAGGAAGGGACCCCTTCCACTAGACCAGGTTGCTCAAAGCCTCATCTAGCCTGGCCTTGAACACTTCCAGGGATGGGGCATCCACAGCTTCTCTGGGCAACCTGTGCCAGTGCCTCACCACCCTCTTTGAAAAGAATTTCTTCCTGATATCTAATCTAAACTTCCCCACTTTCAATTTAAACCTGTTCCCCCTTGTCCTGTCACTACAGGCCCTTGTAAAAAGTCCCCCCCAGCTTCCTTGTAGCCCCTTCAGGTACTGGAAGGTGCTATAAGGTCTCCCCGGAGCCTTCTCTTCTCCAGGCTGAACAAGCCCAACTCTCTCAGCCTGTCCCCATAGCAGAGGTGCTCCAGCCCTCTGAGCATCTTCGTGGCCTCCTCTAGACTCACACCCACCCGTTGATATCCTCCTTATGTTGAGGGCCCCAGAGCTGGATGCAGTATTCCAGGTGGGGTCTCATGAGAGCAGAGCAGAGAATCATGTCCCATTAGGGGGATAAGGATGTGCCTAGCTTAAGCATTTTGCTTTATGACCTGTAATAGTTCTCATCTTGAAGTAAAATTTGAAGTAAAACTTGTTTACTGGACACTGTAAGACAGATTTGTAGAAGCTGAAATGCAGGCTTGTACCAGTTAGACATTTATGGAAGTAGGCCATACTATATCACAAACGTGTTGATGTGTGATTTTTTTTCTGTGTGGCAAAGATGAGAACTATATTTCCATGTTTCTTTCGTAATGTTGCCGCACCTTCAGGGAAAAGTACGTTATCTGAAATGTCACCTAGTTCACATAGAAGTGACAACGTGGCACTTTGTATCTGATCTGGACACCCAGAAGCTTAAATCTTTCTGAATAAGTAAGAGCTGCAGGGATGCTTAGTGATGTGTTTCACATTTTGACTCACCTGAGGGGTTGTACAAAGAACAGGAATGGGCTTTGGAGCCTACCAGCATCCCAGTAGGATGCTGGTTTTGTTTTAATTTCCTAAAGTCCTATTTACTCCTATTTATATATTTGGGTCCCCTCACTCTAATTTATGTGCCGATATGTCCAACAAAACAGCTGGGTGTGGAGTCATTACTGCTCAATAAATGCTCTGCAGGAGGAAGTGGACAGCAGTTACCGAGTTCACCAACTCACAAATGTTTCAATGCCACGTTTGTCTTATTCTGGGTGGGCCTTCTTCCTTCAAAGAACAACCTTCCTATACAGAAATATCATTCTCACAAAATTACTCAAGGAAAATATCTTTAAAAAATTTGGCAGGTTCAATGACTCATTCAAAGGGTCATTATTTAATTTGTAGAACAAAAGCTGGCGAGATTATTCTTATTATTTTTCTGTAATAATATAGCTCCTGGGAATCTTGCTCCCAAAGCAGAAACACTGTGCCAGCACTGGACAATTAAAGAATGAAAAGGATAGCCAGTCCCCAAAGGAGCTCAACACTGAAGTATGAAGACAGTGATCTACCTAATCTTCTTGAAAACTGCATTATAAAGGTTACCAGGTAGGAAAATGACTGTTAGAGGCCACTAAGGTTTTTTAGTCTTATTTTCCTCTGTCCGTCAGAAGAGCCAGGAAGGAAGAGCCATCAGCACAGGTGCCATGTTGGATGGGGGATTCAAAAAGATCCCATCTACGTTGTTAGCACCATGGCAGGTTCTTGGAAAATAAACTCAGTCCAAGCCTCCTGTTGGGAAAGGCTAATCCTGGTGCTTCCCACACTTCAGAGGTGGGAAGCTTTTGTGTTTTCTTTTAGTTGCTGCCAGCTAGAGGCATGGTAGTTTTGTGCAACCCTCTGATGGCTCGTCATCTCCTTTTCAGATGTTCTGGAGAAGAAAGGAGCACACGTGGTGGCACCGACTTTCTATGTCAAGAGGGATGAGGGTATAACAGTTTGCTGCTGTGGAGTGTGTTTTGAAGGGTATGAAATGAAATTGGGCTACAGAAACAGAATGATAGCTATGACTACTGATACAGTCTAAAACTATCCCACGCACAGAGATAAGAGCCTATACACACAAATTTATCCCATCTATTCCTGCCTGCTCCTGGTCACAGGGGATTTGTGAAAGAGTTTCCCCTCCATCAGTTTGGTCTTGAATTTGAGTTGTTGTCGGGACCTGATGCACACTCTTGGCTTGTTGGACAAGGCAGCTATTCCACACTCACCTTCTGTTGGTCCCTGACACAACCATCCTCCTTCCCTGTCCCCTTGCCATGGTTAACGTCACCTCTCTTTCATGTTTATCATGCTGTCTTCTGTCCTTCTACCTCATTATCCTTGTCTCTCTCTGTGGCACCAGTTTGGACCCACATCCTCCTCAAGCATTGGAGAATATTTGTCCCCAGTCTTTTTTCTCTTCTTATTCTCTGTGGTTCACCTAGCAGTCCTTACTGCCACAGCTGCTGTTCTTATGCTGACATCTCTAACTTCATGGTTACTTCTCCTCCTTGTGATGTGCCTGAAACTATCACTCCTCTTCTGAAAACATCCACAGCCTTTTTATATCTTTCTGAAAGGCCACCAGTATGTATGTGCAGGCAGAGGATTTGATTAGAGAAATAAGAGTTGTTTGGCAAGGATCAGGGCACAAATTAAAAAAAAAAAAGAAGTAATGGATGCAATTATGGCCACAGGATTCCCAGGAATGCTCTGCAGCTGAAGAGCGAGAGCAGAAGGTGCATATGTACGAGTTTACATCTGGCCAGTTCAAGTCATGGCATGGGAGTGCTCCCACATTTCTCACCAACGCTAACCTTTTGCATATTAGCAAACATGAGTACCTATTTCTACCAAAAAACAGGAGACACTGAGTTTGGCGTGATGTTCATGGCACATGAAGCCATGGCATTCTTCTCTCTTTTTTGCATTTATCCACTTGTCTGTTCCCTCTGGACTACACCCACTCTCTGCACTTGGTCGTGAAGCCCTCAGCCCATTGGAAAAGTGCAGAATTTCCCACACATCCCCAAGGTAGCACAGAGTATAAACACATATCTGTGATCTGTTCTCTGCTTTGCTTTCCATAAGCTATTGTTAAATGCAAAATCTCAGTTCTTGCCCTCCAAGTGCACTGTTGCTTGTTCTCAGAGATCTAAATAAATGCTGAAATGAGCAAGGTTAAGATCTTCCCCATCACACAGGAAACAGAACATCCCTCTGTAAGAGCAGGCCTCCCTGTACAGGAGACACAATTTTCCACCTTGCTTTGTCTGAGGCTGAGAAACACGTAGTCATGGCATGGGAGGGCTAAGGAAGACCTCCCTGCCTTCTGCTCTAGCAGCAATATGTATTGCTTCAACCTTCTTTTCTCTAATCTAAACACAGCTGTGGGCACATTAGCCTGAAGCTGCACTAAATCAAAACAGATTGAGAGCAAGAATAAACAACACTTGACATGTGTTAGTCATGGTACTTAACATGTTGCTAGAAGATACCCAGATGCACCAGTGATTAAGATGTTGTAAGAATCCGCACACAGAAACATATTTGGTATGTAAATATCCTTGGTTCCCCTGAGCCAATATGTATAGACTTTTGTAGTATTTGGGCTTAAATTTATAATTTTGAGGTAAACCAAATAAATAAATAATTTGGCACAAATATAGTACAATAATTACGTTACAAATCTTGTAATGTAAATTCTGACTCACAAAATCCATGCAATTTGGAAAAAGCTCCCTGTATTCTTGGTACCTAGTCCATCCTTGCTTGCAATACCCAAGTGTCAGGCTACCAGAAAGAATGAAGGAAGAGCCTTGCCCAGTGGCGTGTGGTTAGATGAGGAGGATATGTGGACAAAATAATTGCCTTTTGGGAGCTCTGCATTAGCACGTAACTGGTGGTGTGCTGAGAGCTGTGCCCAGAAGTGTCAGAGAAACTTCTGTTTCTTCTCAAACCGTGGGTGCCCCAGAAAAGGTGGAAATTCCGTGTGACCCGGCCAAAAAGTCAGGCCATGGACCTACATGTGCTAGACCCTGGTGAAGCAGCCGAGAGCTAAGGAAGGCCAAGTGGTAACAGTGCTGACAGGCTGCTTTAGCCAAGGCTGGGAGGAACGATGTTTGCAGTCATTTAACAGCATTTGTGTTCTGATTTGTCTGTCTACACCTGATGGTAAGTGCCACATATCCAGGTCAGATGTGACATATTTTGCACATGGCTCTGCTGGCCTAGCTTATTTCTGTTAGGACAGAAATGCCTTTTCTCCTTTCCATCTGTCACTAGCATTTCAGTAAAGTACTCGGAACTGAGTAAACCTACCTCTCCTTTCTCAGCAGAAAAATGACAAACAATTGTAAAACACTGAGACTTTTTTTATATTTATTTTTCTGCCCTTAGCATCTTGCTAGAATGGCTGGGCACCTTCTGTGCCTTCTGTTATCTAAAGTTAACAGTGTCTGCACACACAATTGTTACTTGACTTTGCATTGTGAGGTTCTTATTAAAGGTAGAAATACAGTTCTTAGCATGCAGAGTGAGTGTGTTTCATTTGCTATTAAAACTTACATGAGTACTTAATTATGTGACCTCTAAATAGTATTGGACCTAGCATTATTCTAGTATTTTTCCGTCTTCATCCAGGATTGAAGATGTCTGGATGACATCAGGTTTTTGCTTAGTCCATTGATGGCAGCAAATACTATCAAGGCATCTCAGCAAAAGTGAAAAAACAGATATAATATTTTTTAGGTTTATTGTTATTTGAAGCAAGTGTGTAGACTGAAGATCTCTTCTGGCATCATTGACAGTTTCTATTTAGAGGTCAGAAGTACCGTCGTATAACAAGAGACATCATTTAAATTATGTCCAACATCCCATCACAGTTGGTAACCCCCAGAATGGCAAAAGCCACGCTGTGTCACTCAATTTATGCAAGCTTTCCTGTGGCTTTATCTTACAGAAAGAAAAATATCAGATCTATGTAGTAACTTAGGATTTTTTCTGTGTTGTCTTCTGTCCCCCTGCTATTGCCAGAAATACCTTTCTTTAACTTAAATCTGGCAATGTCAAATGAAATAAAATCCAGATTGAGATGATCTTGATGGTGAAGTTTCATTCTGAAAAGTCATTTAACGTGCCTTTTCTTCTGGACCTTGTTGATTATTTGTGTTATTACTAGAGGGAAACCAATTCTTCTGGGAAGAAAGGCACTTTTCTTTGACCATCTGTACAATGTCTGTTTTTTTCGATTTTAACATGGAAGTAGAGTGGTTTCAAGAACAACCAGAAATGTCTGGGCCATAATGGTGGACCTGCTGACTGATTTGTTGTATGGCTTGTAAATGTGACAGTGATCACCATCTGCTTTTTCCTTCCTTCTTTACTCCTGAGCAAGGGAGAACTTCCATGCTTCCACTTTTGATCTCACTCCTCTCCCTCTTGGCTATTTAGGTTGACACCAAATGAAAGAGATCATGCAATGGAACCATGTGCATGTAAATAAGCGTGGAAGATGCAAGAGAATGCTGTGATCAAGAAAAGCTTTGAAAGAAGCACAAGTTTTACTAACTCGAGTGGAAGAATGTTATTTCTTGGCAGTTTGTTACATTGTCTGCTTAGGCACTTTTGAAAACAGAGCTTTCTTACCAAAGCCACTTGAATTCTGCATTTCTCAGCATTGTATATCCTAAATGTTGCTTTAAAAAATCAAGACAAAACTCTTACGCCCAAGATGCTAATCCGTACAGCAGGAGCACAGTATCACTGGAATCAGACCTACATGAACCGAAGTGGATATCTGCCATTCACCTCCAGGCTCTCAGAAGAGGTTTTGAAAAATAATTTTTCCCTTTGTTGTGTGGAAGTCATGGCAACACCCTGGGAATCCTGCCTAGGCAAATGAGTCCATGGACACTGGCATTCACAGAAAATGCGTATGTCAGGAGGTCAGCTAATCCACTTCCTACCCTTGGACAAGGTTGCCTGTGTTGATCAGACATCATGACAGAGATTAATCTAATCTGTTTTTTAAATGTCAGGGATGGGAAAGTCTTTATTTCCCTAGACCATCAGTCACAGTCTGCACAACACTTAAAAAAGTTTGTTTTCTCTTTGCTGACTCACCTTTGCCCTGAAACGGGTTCAATTTATTTTTTCTGTTACTGTAATTCACCGTTGCTTAGAGATTATCCTGGTCTGTGTGGGCTAGTATTAAGCTAGAAAAGCAAGAGGTCAGGATAGGAAGAAGGCGAATAAAGTGCAAGATTTTCTGCAACGTATCAGTTGATAGAAAACGTAAAGAAAGACTTTGCTCTTCAGAAGCTGTATTATCAGTTTTAGAAATGTGGGTTAAAAACTTCAAGACTTGAAGCTGTAAGAAATAGAAGCAGAAAGTTTAATGCCTATTACCTGGTGAGACTGGAACAGTGAAATAAGCTCTTAGCTGCTTAGGAATGGATAAGAGAGGGCTGTGTAGCTCAGGACAGCAATATTGTAGATACGCGTGAATTTAACTAATAGCACAAGGACCTGCTGCTGAAGGCCTGCTGGAAGCTCACCAAATCATCCTACAGAAGAAACAGTCCTAAGTATCTGTGCATGAAGTACAGAGATTAAATTGTTAGGAGGAACTGAACAGATTATAGGTGTGCCGATTTTAATTTTTAGTACTTTTTCTGATACTTTTCTACTGCAAAAAAATTTAATTTAACAGAAAGTAACTGGTTTGAATCTTAGCAGATAATCAGTAGAAACTATTTGCTATAGATAAATGATTGAAACATAGTTTTGTGTAAAGCAAGTAATTGAACATCCAAACATCAAACGAAATAAACTATAGAAATTAGCAGAAATATTGTGTGTGCAGGTATGTGTGTGTGTGTCATTCAGGGAGAAAAATGAGAATGGAAATTAAAAACTCTTTAGGGAAAACTGTATTGGACAAAATAATCTTAATGTGGCAGCCAAAGACAGAGAGGATTCCAGCTTAAAACCTGGACTGATTCAGTAGTGAAGATGGTAAGGGCAAGAAAGTAAACATGAGTGACTACTGTCCTTTGTAAGGCACCGGATCCATCAGCATGGGACAGGCAGATGTGGCACAATTAAGGGAAGACCTGAAACCTTCTAGAGTTTGTGGTCGAGTGGAAGAAAGCACCGTGCCTAAAACGGAAGGAAGCACCTACACTTAGCCACCCGAATTGCACCATAACTTGAGAAGAATGAATAAGACAACACAAATTAGAAACTATGGCACATAGAAAATTGATATGGGGAAAACAGAGATGGCTAGTGGACTAACAGGAAGAAACAGAGCATCCCAGTTGCTGTTATATACTGATGACCAGATCAAAATAGCAGAATTACTTGATTCTGCTTGGTTCTGCAGCAGTGCTGCAGCTTTGTTCTGCAGCACTGACATTTCTGTTCTGCAACAGAACACGAACAGGCTGACAGGCCTGTGCCGCGGAAGGATGAGAAACTGTCCTCCAGTGCATACGTCAGCGAGATGATGAGTCAGGCCACCGGATAGTGACAAGCTGGGCCCACAGCCAGCAGGACTGCCTGTTTTCTTGCCCGTGGCACGGCGGGAAACAAAGCTGCCTGTTTGGTTTGTCAGGCAGGCATACCGTCTGCCCTTCTGCCTGGCTTCAATCAAAAAAATTAAACCCAAACAATGTACTGTTGTAAAGCCATCGCATTCTGCTATCATAGCTTGTCTTTGGCAAACTACTCCCTCTGATGTCTTCCGAACAGCTTTGAATCTGCCTATGCCCCTAGTACTGCCTCAGAAATACCGCACAGTGCTCAACAAAACTTTTATTCAGACCTTTCAGACACATTCATGCGTGTGTTCTTGGTTTCCCTGGTCCCTGCCTTGAGGGTTTGGGGTGCGATTTGCAGAAACCGTTCAGCTCCAGTCGATGGCCACTTGCCCAAAGGGGAAAGGTTGTAGTGTTACATCCTCTGAAAGACTATGCTTGGGGTTCCTATTGAATAATCAGGATTAGTGGCTGTATTTCACTTTTAAATTCACATGCTTTTTTTTATTCACCATCTGGAAATTAGTTGAAACTGCCCAGTTGTCTTCTAAGTGTTTTGAGAAAAGCAGATGTTTGTGAACTCCTTGTGCTCTAGTGATAAATGCCACAGAAAATGCACCTGAAGAAACTTGTCAGTCTGACAATTCAGAACGACAAGAGAGTAGAGCAAAGAGGGCCTCAGGCCACACATTGTATAGATGCTTATTTAGTGATTATTGTCTTCCTTGTGCACTGAATAAATAATCTTGTGTGTTTGCATGTTCGCGACATCCTCTGTGATCATCTAATTGATTTCCCTAGCACAATGCATATGCATAACGAGTTTAATTCAGTGGACTTGGCCATTACCCTATTTGAGTAGTTGGCTTTGCTAGACTGCTATTCATGTTACAGATTTACTAAGCTGCACTTAGATTAGTTTGTTATGTACCTTTGTTATATACGTTTGTTATATACCTTGCTCTTTCCACGTTGGGAATATACTGTTGCCATAGCAAAATATTAAATGGATAAACTGGAAGTTGCTTTTATTTTCCCCTAAAATAGAAAGAAGGTTATCACTTTCCTTACTGTGCTATTTTCTCTTCCCCTTCCTATCCATGTGCAGTCTTTAGATTTTCCTGAGCATCTCTGTTGCTAATTGCTTCACACTTCTTTATTACTGCATTAGTTTCTAATGATTACTTGCACACTTGACAGATAGAGTTACAGATTAATTTGGCTTTCAGGATGTTCTGGTTCTGGCTGAATTTTGTTTTCCTCTTCCCTTTTAATTTTCACTCCTCCATAACTTTGCAGAGTGTTTTGTTTTGGACTTAGAAGTAAACACTAGTATTTATTTTGAAATTAAGTAGTGTCAAGATTTGTCACTGATAATGCTGGCAAAGGAAAAATGTACTTCTTAAGGATTGTTCTTTGGCCTTTTCCTACTGTTCCAATAATATTGTGAAATGTTACCTTAATATTTTACTTCAACACTTTTAACTGTATTCTTAAATACTTGTTCATGGCCCATATTCTGCTTCCTTGCCCAAAATAAGAAAGGTTTGTATAATCTTTCATTGCAAGACAACTAGGCTTATATCTTACTTCATGAACAGAAGTCAGTTTTAACATTTACATCTTCCTTTTTCCCACTGTCTGACCCAAACCTTATTGACAACTTGCATTGGGCTGTCATACCTTTTAATTCTGAGTATCTACTTGGACAAATTTGCTTCACAGAAATCTAAACCTGCCAGATTTTGCTGATGGGCATAGCTTTTCTTCATATGTTTTGGAGATGATTTAAATTAATTATTCAGGTTCTGGAATACATAAGCACGATGTCGTTAAAGCCTGTCCTTTCAAACCACAGCACCATTTCTCCAAGTTCATTTATTTGTTTTAATCTGGAAGGATCTATAGTCAGCTGTTGACAAATGTACTACTTAATTGCTTGCAAAATTCTGTGACACATTGTGTACGCTCAAGCAGTGCATGCCATTGCCAGCCTTGTCAGCATTCACTGACAGTAAGCCTAAGCTCGATTTGTCTGACAGGTTATTATGACATTTTTGCAAACATGAACTTATGCTGTTTCTTCAACAATACAGCGCAGCCCAGACCCTACCCCTCTTTTGTCTCAACAGCGTGTCAACTCCAATGCCTCTAATCAAAGTCAGATGCCAGCCCTGTTAATTGTTTCACTGGCAATACATTTTAGTGGGAAGAGATAGGGCTACTGGGAGCATGAGATGAATAAACATAAGAATGGTGCCTGTCTTGCAGCTGGCTGAGCTGGAAGGGGGAAGCAGTCCTAGGAGATTAGGGTTGTGATTAGTTGTACGAAGCCTAGTTGGATGTCAGTAACTAGTGGTGTACATCAGGGGTCAACCACTGGGTGCCTAACAGTCTGACATCCTCATGAATTATCTGGACCACGGGGCAGAGGGTACCCTCGGCAAGTTTGCCCGTGATCATACGGAACTGGGAGGAGATGCTGATACACCACAGGGTCATGCTGCCATCCAGAGGGACCTTGACAAGCTGGAGAAATGGGCTGACAGAAACCTCATGACATTCAAAAAGGAAAGTGCAAAGTCCTGCCCTGGGGAAGAATAGTGCCAGGCACCGGTACATGCTGAGGGCTGACCAGCTGAGAAGCAGCTTGGCAGAAAAGGACCCGGCAGTCCTGGTGGACACCAAGTTGAACATGAGCCAATGATGTGCTCCTGCGGCAAAGAAGGCTAATGGTGTCCCTGACTGTATTAACAGCGTTGCCAGCAGGTCCAGGGAGGCGATCCTTACTCCCTGCTTGGCACTGTAAGGCCACATGTGGAATACTGTGCTCAGTTCTGGGCTCCCAGTACTCTTGTCCAGTACAAGAGTGACATGGACACACTGGAGAGAGTCCAGCAAAGGGCTACGACGATGATGAAGGAACAGGAGCATCTCTCCTATGTGGAAAGGCTGAGAGAGCTGGGACTGCTCAGCCTGGAGATGAGAAGGCTCAGATATATCTTCAGATATATGTCCCACATTCCTATTTTCTTAGGTTTCTTGCAGTTTCCTTGACTCCTTTTGGTCCCACTCCCTGTGGCAGGCCACAATCAGGGTACTATAAAGGAGTACGGTGACCACTTGCTGAACTTGGGAGGATTGCTCCAAGGATTTCTGTGATGCACCATCTCCTGGAATTAACTACTTCACTTTGTACTCCAAAGTAAACATCCTTATCCTGAGCTACAGATAGTCCTGAGGGTGTGTGGCCTCAGACCTGTCTCTGGCTTATCTCCAGCTCCCTGAGTGCTACAGCAACCACCACCCTGACTACAGACCCGTATTTTAGGTCCTGTGCCCAAACTGGAAAGATGACAAGGCGTGCTTTTTAAAAACAGAAGGATGTGCAACACCTAGGAAGGAGGGGAGAAAGCAAGCGTTCCTGGTGGTGTTGGGTGCCTTTAAGCTGGACCCACCCGTGTCTGGGTGCTGCGGGCGCTGTGGAGATGCTTCTCCTCAGCAGGGGCACGCTCAGGCGAGAAGCCGGGGGAGAAGAGCGGCTGCCCCGGCTCCGGCGGCTGCGTACCC
>NW_010249620.1:0-8365 GCF_000690775.1 Eurypyga helias
CCGGAGTTAAACCACGACAATATGGATGAAGAGTAGGAAAGAGTTCAAAATCTCTAGAGGCTTTGAATGATTCCTCACATTAATTTCTTTCCACATAACAAATGTTTTCAGTGATATCTTCAGTGCTGTAAATGGGTTTACCTCAGTGGGTTTTCCATTATGTAACAACACATCGGTTCTTCTGTTTTATTTTCAGATTTACATCCTCCACTTGCTAACATGAATGGTTCCTCAGACATACACAATATGTAAACAAATAATTCTGCATATGAAATCAAAAATTTTCTGTTCAATAAAAGCTTCTGGATTAAGTTTCATAAAAGATAAACTACCAAATTTCAGTCTTTTACAATTAAGGCTAATAAAAAAAAAAAATCTTACTGATTTCACTCAACTCAGCAAGAATGGCATCAAACCTGCAACTGAAAAAAAAATCTAAAAAATTAAAAATTTACATTCCCCAAAGATCACACATCTTAAACGTAGGAATGATGATAACAGTCACACACTAGCTCTGATATTTATCTCTAGAAGCCTATCATAGAAATGACTCCCATATATTAATAAAATATTGATTTAAGATTCATATCACCCATCAAAACAGGGCAAAAATTTTGTGTAAACTTCCTCCCCCAAATTCATTAACTTATGGGGAAAAGAAATACTCCTGAACATTGTTTTCAGTATAGAGTCATTTGAAGTCTGCACTACTCACACACGCTCTCCTTTATTAGGTGAGTTTTATGGGTGGGGGTTTTAGTGGTTTAGTTGTGTCCTTTCTCTCTGGTACTGCTTTCCAGTGCCTTCTGCAAGTTCTGGTTTTTTCACCATCTAAACTCCAAATCGCACTCTCACTTCCCTTTCCTACTCAAAATACTGTTCTTAAAAAAAATAAAGGAAAGAAATATATTTTAGGCAAACAATCTTATTCCAGCTGGTTTTAGTAGAATCTCAGGAAAGGTGGAAAGTCCCTTCAATTGCTTTAAATAATACCTTTTTAAATAGATTTTATGAGATATCAGCTGTAGCTGCACTGAATGTGAATTTTGTGCAAAGTGGACAACAAAATTAAATTCAGTAAATTTTCATCTACCATAAGGTATTTAATAAGTTGCTTTCAGCCTGTGTGTGATTAAATTGCTATCGTACATATGAAGTTATTGTCACTGTTCTCTGACTTCAGATATTTACACAGCATAATGTGAATGATTTAATGATGCAGTCATAAACATAAAAAATATTTTCCCCAAATAAAAAATTATTATCCAGCTAAAATACATAATTTCCAAACTTGAATTTATCAAGCTGGATTAAGAGTGATGATCACAAACATGCACACTATTTCAAAGGGTTGTGTCTCAGATATGGGGATTTCTTTGTATGTCATCTGGATAATAAGTGCTATAACACAAAATTGTACTTGCTTCTTACATTTATAACAAATTTCAAAGCTTTATTGAACAAGATGATAATCAGGTCAGTCCAAAATAGAGTTACTTGACGCAGCAAAAATATATTTCTCAAGTAAACATTTAAATATGTATATTTCTTCTTTGTAGAAGGTTCTAAATGCTTTCTCCCTTAATTCAAGGAAGTGTGTTACACAGAATTCAATATTGTGTTAATCTTTATATGAGTAGTGCTGACTTAAATACTTAAAATAGTTTTATGTTTATGTGATTTGCTGCACTAAACAAAACTTCTACTGCCTCAAAAGTTAATGTTCTCAGTAAATTATTCCTCAGAGTGTCGAAGATTGGAAGAGAGGTATTGAAATATACTGATAATGATGGAAGTTTAATCAATAATTCATACTTCTGTTGATATTAAGAACATTCCCAGTGGAAAGAAATAAAAAAATAAATTTAATTTAAGGAGAAAAGTCTTCCAAGACTTTCTATACTCCTTAGAGAGACATACCCTTAGAGAAAAACTCAAGGCACCCACTTCAGTTTTGCATTCTGCATCACTCTTAAATAACAGATTCTTTCCACCTGTATTGCCTACCAGTTCAACTCTTTGAAGCTGAAAATGGTTTCTGTGGACACACTGACCCCAGCTCTAGGACAAATTTGCTAAACTTTACAACTGCTCAAATAGTTTTGTATGTGTTTGTTGGGGTTTTTTTGATTTTTATCTTGTTGAATACTTACAAGATGGGAGACCAAATGTAGTAAAATAATTTCCTTCCCTCTTCATCTACAACTACTCAAAGTGTTTAAGAGGAGAAGATGGGACCAGAATCAGGCACTTCTGTAAGATATTTTCTCTTTGAAGATCTCTGTTTCATCCATGTCCCATGGATTAGGTTCAGGCCCTAAGAGACTGACTGGACTATGTAAACACATTGTAATATGTGGAAAAAATTGCTAATTAGAAAGGTCACTGGTAAAACATTTTATGCAGTGTGACTAAAAATGTTTGTTTGAACAGGTTTTTTTTTTGCTTGCTTGTTTAGTTTTCTACCCCATTGAAGTGGATAAATGACCCAGTGAGAGTACAGGTGGAGGTGGGACATTTTATATTCTAAAAGTTTTTGAGCACTGAGTCACATTTCAGAAACTTTCTGAAAACAAGAAACTTTGTAGGAAATTGTCATTCATGCAAAACCTAGGTATTTTTCGGGCATTTTCAGGTATTTTCAGACAATATGCACTAATTGACCTGTATGTTTATCAAAGTATCGGTAGGTTCGTAATTTACCATCTAGTTTACATTATATTTTTTTCTCCTTTAACTGTATATTTTATTTAACTTACTTTTATTTTTTGTTGTATGTGTTAAACTTCTGACTCCCTGCAGATTCTTAATATTTCTTTCTCTCACTTGTTGTTTTAACACTAAAATTAGTTATAACATTTTTAATCTGTCATCCTCAAAATTTACTAGCAAATTTCCAGACTCTAATCTAAAGCTCTGAAGCTCTTTCTTGACCTTCAGAGAAAGACTGCTCAGCAGTTCCTGAAAAACAAGCACAAAAAAGAAAAAAAGAAAAAAAAGGAGGAAAATAAATTATTTGCTGCAGGTGCTCATCTAAAAATGGAGGCATCCAGAACAGTCACTTTGTAAACTCTTAATACAGGAATCTTATCTAAGTTATACAGAAGACTGAGTCTACTACTATGTGACAGATGCTAAGCAAGATAAACATATTCCATTCTAAGTACCTTGACTATCAGCAGCATCACCAGCAGTTGCAAGTCTGTTCTCAGAACGTGTAAAACCTCTCTTGAATGAATATTTAGTTGCTAGGCAATGACTATAGGTATAAAAAAATGTATGTTCATTAAATAATTTATGAACATGGAGAAATTGTGTATCTTTACTTCTGAATTTGCTACAGCTAAAGTTTAGGTAAAGGTACAGATGCATTAACAACTACTTTTAGTTTCAAATACATGTCTTCTGGGGACTTACCCTTGAGATGACTACAGTTCAAAATATTTGATCACAGTACTATTTGATAATTGTGGCTTGCAAATCATTTTGTTAAAGTCACTGGCTTTCAGATACCGTTTAGAATTTTGCAGTGTTTGATAGGGAAATTTCTCCATTTTCTACCAACTTAGAAACACATTCAAAAACTGAAAAAAATATCCAACAAAATCCTTTCAGAAGACTTGAGGACAATTATTTTGAGGAACAGTTCCACTTCAGTTAATTCAAGCTTTTCTCAAGAACACTTCAGATTGATCTCTCAGTAAATAAGGCTTATGTCACATAGGTCCTTTCATGAAACATGAGAAACTTCATGTGGTATCTTGGTAGGAAAACATGATTTTGCACAACAATATTTTTACATTAGAAAAATAATACTGAATTTTCACGACATTCAACAACAGACTCAGGGAAGATCAGAAGGACATGATATAACAAAGCAGACTACTAACATCCCTGATTCTAATATTGGTTTTATATTACTGGTCAGTACTTAATAATTTTTTACAAACATATAGGCACAGAAGTAAATTAGTAATGAAATGCAGAGGGGAAATTACTATTTCTTATAATTTCTAACATTCTTAAGAAAGCATAAGAATTATCTCACATTTATGTAACAATTTTCATTCAAAAAAATTCTGAAGTTTTCTCCAGTGTTTTGAATAACTAAAAATTAGAATTCTTGACTGAATGCAGGTTGAAAGTTCAAAACATGTGACTTACATTAATGTAATGCAACAATTCACAGAGAAAGAAGCAAGCAGAGCAACAAATATAATTTTGCCATATAATAAACAAAGGTCTATTTGCACAGTAAATGTCTAATAGGATTTTGAGGATAACAGTTCCTTCACAGTGTCTTATTGAAATCCACTGAAAAACTTAAGGGTTTTCTGGGCCATCCTATAAGCAACCAGAAGTCTTGCCCTCCAAAACTGAAGGGACTGAAAATGCTACCTATCCTCTGCTATAAAATAAAGCAGGGGTAGGGGCAGTTGTCTGTCCCTGAGGCTGAGTGACATCCATACTACAACATACTACAAGTGTTTTGCCCTGGGCCACCACTGCGTCATGAGTGACACCATTCTAAGCTTAAGATGAAAAATCCCTGGTTTGAAACGTCTGAATTAAAGGATATTTCCTCAGAATGGAATTGACAGTGTTGCACTATCTGAAGTCAAGCAATAGAGCATTTATGAAGGATGTAAGTCTTGTTAAGATAGCAGTGAGCAATGAATAGACAAGCAATTCCAGTCTTTTCCTATAACCTTCTGGAAATAGTCTGTGATAGGATGTTCCATACACTGCCTTGGCACCATCACTGAAAATGGTAATTAGTGCTATTCAAAACCACACTGGAGAATGGATATTATCATGGTTTAGGCCCAGACAGCAACAAAAGAACACTCACACAATCCTCCTCCTGGTGCGATATGGAAGAAAAAATATATGGAAAGGAGGCTCGTGGATCCAGACAAGGAGGGATCACTCAACCATTATGGTCACGGGCAACACAGAATTGATTTAGGGGAGAGAAATCCTTTTAATCAGTTATCAATCAAATCAATGCAGAAGAAAGAGAAATAAAACAATACAGATCTTAAAAACCTTTCCCTAATCCCTTCCTTCTCAGGAAGGGCTTATCTTTGCTTATTTCTCTACCTCCTCCCCCTTCAGTGGTACAGTGGGACAGCCAGTGAGGGTTTCCCAGTCAGTTCACCACACATTACCTATGCTACTTCTTCCTCCTCGGGGAGAGGACTCCTCACACTCTTCCCTTCCTCCAGCATGGAGTCCTTCCCACAGGAGAAAGTCCCCCATGAACTTCTCTGTAATGGGGTGATTCCATGAGCTGCAGTTTTCTTCTCTAACTGCTCCAGTGTGGATCCCTTCCACAGGGTGCAGTCCTTTAGGAGCAGCCTGCTCAACCATGAGTTTATCACAGTGTCACAGGTTTTCAGGCACAGACACCTGCTCCAGTGTGGGGTCCTCCCCGGGCTGCAGGTGGGTCTCTGCTCCCCCTTTGCCCTCAATGGCTGCAGGGCCCAGCCTGCCCTCTCACCATGGGCTGCCGGGGAACATCTGCTCCGGGCACCTCCTCTTTGCCTTTTCTTCACTGACTTCCAGTGTCTGCCTTGTCATCTCTCTCACATCCCACTCCTCCCTCCAAACTGTTTTGTCCACACTCTTGCCACTTCCACTGATGGTTCTCTTTTTGCTTTCTCTCTCTTAAGTATATTAATCACAGAGACGCTGACTGGCTTGACCTGGCCAAAGGTGGGTTCAGCTTGGAGCTGGAGGAGCATCTATCTGCTTCTCACAGAAGCCATCCCTGCAGGCCTTCCCTGATACAAAACCACCTCCACCATATCAACCCAACACAACTATAAAATTAAACATCGTGGGTCCAAAATTAAATGCATTGTCTAGATCACGATGTAATAGCATTTATGTTGGTTAATATTACTATAAGCTGGTGATAATACTGATAGATATTTACAGGTATTTTATGAAGCTTCTGACCTTTCTGAGGCATTATAGGTCTTGTAAGTCTTTTAGACAAAGTTAGGCAAAAGAGAGAGATATGAACAGAAGAATCAAATGAAATTATCATAGACAAGAATCTGCAGGAGCAATAAATTTCTCATAAATTCTCCACCCAGAAGGTTAATCAACCCATCAAATATAGACACAATGCCTCTTACTTACCCACAAGAGTAATCAAAGGCTTTACTGTGAGGGTAGCTGGGACTTCAGGTAATTACATTTTTCCACATGAGCCAATTGTCCTAAATCAGTTCACTGTCTCATCTATTCAGAAACAAGGTGGGGAGTTCCCAGACCACCCCGGAATCAGTGACTTTACTGCACTCCGTGTGAACATAGTCTGATATCTATGATGTCCTTATACTGAAAACCACAATAATTACAGGACAAACTTGAATCTTACCCTTATATCTCACTTATGACCTAAATTCCGTATCTCTTGCCACATCATAGACAGGGTGATGAATTCAGTATCACTTTGTTATTTTTGTAAGAATCCCACTATATGTTTGTCATCAAAAACTAAAAGAAGGTCTCTGTTATGACATTCCTTTGTCACTGAAGATGTACTTAGATTCCCAATTGCAAGTTCAAAGAAATACCTACTGCCTCACAATTTAACATTTTGCTTAGGCAATATATAGATTAGAAATAGTAGCTAAGAAAATTCATCTTTTTCTAGCATTCTAATATTTACCAAAAAAATGAGGATTAAGAAACCTTCATTTCTGTGAAATCTATAAAATTATGTTATTTATATATTTCTTTCAGGTAATAACTCTGCTTTTATAATTAACCTTAAGAGTTCCATCTGAATGTTTTGGGTAAAAACTTAGTTGTACAGATTTCTTTCTCTTTTTTTGGAGCAGGTTCCTTACACTGTCTTGAACTCATATTCATGAGTCAAATAAATGTTCCTGTACCAGATGACAGACTATAATAGCCATCATAAAGGAATATTACAGGAATACTTTCCTTTTCCGGTTATTTAAGGGAAACTTTGAAGCCATAATGCATAATTAGATTTCCCATTTGAAATGTACATCAGTTTTGCTGCCCTTCTAGTAAATTACATCCTTGGGAGTGATCAAGTGCTTTGTCTTCTCTGATGAGACAACTGCCTCAGTGGAGGAGGGAAGTATTGTGGATGTTATTTATCTCGATGTTATCAAAGCTTTGCACCTGGTGTCTCAGAATATCCATGAAATCAAACTACAGAGATGTAGTTTTGATAGGAAAACTAAGAACGATGTGTGGAAAGCTGACCGTGTATCTTAGCTGAAAAGGTGGTGATCAGCAGCAGGAAGACCGGCTGGTGTCCAGTCATCATTGGCATTGTTCAGGGTGCTGATGCTGTTAAAGCTTTTCAGTAATGACCTAGGGGATGGGACAGAAGGCACATAGCTGATACCAAACATTTAATATGCTGGAGGGTAAGGTTGCTGCTTACAGTGATCTTAGCAGTTTGGAAAAGTTGCTGGCAAGTTTCATAAATTCCTTCAAAGACAAATGATAAGATCTAAGAGAAAACCCATGTGACAGTACCTGCTGGGGAACAACAGGTTAGGAAGAAGGTTTGCATAAAGCAGACCTGAGGTTCCTGGTAGACAACTTGTTGAATGGGAGGAGCAGGTAATCCCCCGTGACAATGGGATAGTATGGTAAATCTACATATTTTGCAGAGATGTGCCATGCAGGAGAAATGCATAATTAGAACTAGCTGTGTTTGATCTTCAAATAAGGCTATTGGCTGTGTTTTGTACGTTTAAGTACACATGGAGATACCTGGACAATATATTCTATCCAGGTATGTGTTCTATCCTGGAATAAATGCTAAGAAAACTCTTCAATAATTCTATCATTTCCAAATTATTTAAAAACCAAAATAAACCAACAAACGAACCAGACTAACAAACAAAAAACCACAAAACCCCCCCAAACTTTTAAACAGAATGGTTGGGTTGGTTCTAGCTCAGATTCATCACTAAACACTGTGATGAAATTCCCAGTTCAACAAAATTTTTACAAAGGTTTTCACAGTTCAATGTGGAGGCAAGAAGAAAAAATAACAGAAAAAAACACCTCTAGAGAATTTCTGCATCAGTTCTGTTATCATCCTCTTGAAAGAAAGCAACCAAATTCTTCACTGCCATTGGTTCCCTATGACAGTATCTGTGTATTAACTGACTTTTTTTACAAAAACTGACCTGAAGTGTTTTTTACTCTAGATAGAAACTGCTTATACTTAACGTATTTCTTTGAAAGAAGCTTGGTCTTGATTAAAAGCAGAGATGAACCCTTAGCCTGTTTGGGTAGAAAAGGGAATGAGGAATGGGGAATAGGGAATGGGGATGAAAAAGGAGAGGAGAGGAGAGGA
>NW_010249621.1:0-44475 GCF_000690775.1 Eurypyga helias
TTCTATGATTCTATGATTTATATACTGTCTTGTTTCTTAGATGCTTTATCTAACAGTAGCATCGCTTCGAACAAAGAATTACAAGTATGCATCCAATTAGTCCTGATGTAGTGAACTGCACAGAATACACTACATGCTTTTGTAGGAGACCTTGGATGAAAGGTCCAAGGTAGAAACAATTCATGCTCATAAAACAGAACACAGGCAAGATCCAATTTCTAATATTCCTACGGGTAATCCAAGCCACATACCCCCAAGCACAAGGGCTAACAAATTCACTCATTCTGCACCTAACTTCAATCTGGAGGGGAAAGAAAAAAAAAAAAATCTCAACTCTCCTCCCCCTCCCAGACACGTGCCTCAATCAGTTTGGCAAACAAGCCTTCTCGCACGCTGCCCTTCTTCACCCCAAACGTTTGTGTTCTTACTGAAGCTGCCTTCTCAGTCAGATGTGTCCTGCAGATCAACGTCCATACCCTCTCCCCTCCCATAATGCAGGAAAAGACAAAAATCAGACTATGGAGGATCGGACTCATACCAGTTAAATGTGAAAATAAGCAAAGACTACAGATTCAGATGGGATCTAAGCGTTTTGATTCAGACCAATGACCTGTTCAGAAACCAGTGTTACAGAAGTTATTAGCTCATTCCCTAGCAAACGAATGATCTTACAAAACCCTGTATATGGCCCCTGTACATTCACAGAGTTCTTTTAACTCTCACCTCTGGCTCGACAAGGTTAAATCAAACTGGCCATCAACCTGGCAGGTAAAATGCTCAGAGTCATCAACTTCTTCCCTCCTTAAAACAAAGAGATTGCAATTCAAATGAGTTAATGATGAAACCATAAACAAAAGGTAATGAAAGCACTTCCATAACCCATTAAAAAAGAAGTGCCAGCTTTACTTATAAATTTCCAGCATATTCTCTTTAAAATCTATTCTACTAAAGTTAATACTGCAACAGAGATGCTTAAACAGCGCAAAGAGAAAACTGGTTGGTTTGTTAAAGTAGTATTAGTAAGTAGCTAACAATGCCAAAAAAAAGTCTTATTGTTACCATTTTAAAGAGTTCAAACCTAACAGTATTATTTAATAGGTATTCAAATAAAGCAAACCCAGACTCTCAAGGCTTCTGGAATGCATCAGCTGGTGTAAAGCTTAAGCTACAGAAAATTTACAGTGGCACAGGTAAAACCCTGTGAAACAGCAGGGAAGCAATAGGGCAGTCTCACCTCGTTGGAGTTTTTGAAGCAGAGGTGCTCGTTTTTTCTTCCTGAGAGGGGATAAGCAATGAGGCATAGCGCCGCTCAGAGGAATTTGTATCCATTGTGAAGTTCAGTTCTTGGCTTTTACCTCCACTGCTACTTTCACTATTGCAATCTGTGCTATCCAAGTTATCTGAATCACTATTCCCACTTGCACCACCACCTCTTGGCTCGCCATTTATTTTATTTTTATCTGCTTTTTGCTGTGCTAGAGAAATATGCTGATCTGGCAAAATTATCTGCATATTCTGAGGAGTCTCTTTTGTTTTATTTTTCTTATTTTTTCTATTTGTGCTGGGAGTGGTCACCACATTAGCCCTCTTCTTCCCAAAGGCATTAGTGAAAGTAGTTGAAGTTGCAGAAATTCCAATTGTAGTTGTAGTAGTTGCACTAGGAGGCTCTATAGGAACTTCTTGCTCCACTGAAAGAAAAACAGTTGATATACAATCAAGAATCCCAAAATACAGAAATCAGTGCCCTGACTGAAGATGCTCCAGCTGAAGTTGTGCTCCTTACTGAGCTGTCAGACTATCTGCACCACATTCAGCTGTAAATCCTCCAAGAGTGAAAGACTTCTGGGAACAAAGTGTGGGGGAAAAAAAAAAATGAACAAATGGGGAGTGGGGGGGGGGGGTTGAGTGAAAAAAAAAAAAAGGGCTGGGGGGGTTAGAGTGAAAAAAGGAGAGGGGGGGGGAAGTGAACAAAGGAACTTTGCCAGGAAATCTGACTGGAAAGAACCAGAGCAAAAGCTATGCAACAATGTCACAGTACTAGAGAAGCCATCTTTCTTACAGATTCCCTCACTCAGACGGTTAAAAAAAGGCACCCCTAACAACTACATTGTTCATAGAAACACTTGTGCTTTACCTTCATCATCGTTTTCTTCTTCATCATCATCTTCTTGCAGTTCCAGAGTTTCTTTAGGCTTATTTTCTTCATCTTCTTCTTGTTTTCTTTTTTGTTCCTCTTTCTTCTTCTTTCTCTTTTCCTTTCTTTTCTCCCTTTTAGCTGCAAGTGCTTGTTTTCTGCTCTCCTCTCTTGACTATGTAGAAGAAAAGGATCAATATTTAAACATTTTCAAACAGACTAAGGTATAATTCAGACCTTCCCTAGAAATCTGGGGGGTAAGGATAAAGGAAAGAACACAATGAACTAGAATTACTTTGTCACATACTGAATCATTATGCGGACATTGGGTAGATGTTACAGAACAACAGGACTAGTTGGTCCCAAAACTTGTAAGGACTGACAACAAAATAACAATTACAAAAATATAATATTTGTTACAAAAATATAATTTTACTGGAAAACCAGCAAGATCTCTCATCATCTCAGTCCCCTCTCACAAAACATCTAATAACCTCATCAATATTTTTGCAGCAACGTTCACATCTTTGACTCAAAAAGATCTCCCAGAGTATTTTACAGAAAGAACTGCTATCATTTTAACCTTTTTTTTTTTTTTTTTTTTTAAAATGTCGCATCACTGAAGCCAACTATGCCATACTGCAGCTTTTCACAGCAATTGATCGGTGCTGAACAAGTCAGCAATCTGGAAAATTTAATAAACTAACATGAAACTTGTTTATCAAAAATTGTAAAAGCCTCCATTAAGAACCCACTTTATTGTGCTTAAGAGAGGTCTGCATTACTTCTGGGACACTTCACGATATTGTCAGTGAGGGAGAAGTTGATTTTCTGCACTATCTGCTCAACTCCATATAAATCATCAGGCATCCTGCAGGTTCTCCTTTCTTACATTGAGTACAAGTCCATAATATGCTTATGGATTACGTCTTACACAATATGTAACGTAACCAAGTATCACACCACTAAGACTGAAGACCTCCCTTACTCACCTGTCTTCTGGGCTAAAGTAGTGCAAAAGAGCTATTACCTAAAGTAACTATTGCCAGGTCCAACCTTTCCTAAAAAGGACAATGGAGTGGCTGAAGCAGAAGTCAGTTCTAATCTGCCATGCTCAGTATAAGCTACGCTTTTTGTATATTGCAGGAAGGAAAGCACGTAGAGTTACGGCATGAAGAACCACTGCCCCAGGAAGCGACAACAAGAAATACAGCCTACAGATTAATAGGTAGTTCAAACTGTTACACTGCATGACAGCAATTCTCTACTCACTTTTTCCAGGTCTAGCTCCTTCAGCAATATAGTTGCATTTTTATTTGCTTCTGCAGCCTGCTGGTCTTTAGCTTTCACAATTGTCTCCACACACTGGTGACACTTTTTCAACAGGTCCTGGAATGCAAGCTTGCCTTACTACCTTCGTAATAAAACTGAAAATGAGGCATGAGGCTTGCTCTACAAACATGAGATTAGCCTCCCTGTATTCATAAACATACACACTATTTCCATAGAGTAGGGCTCAAAAAAAAAAAAAAGAAGCGTTTTAAGTTCTGTATTAAAAAGGAGACATGCACAAACCTCCAAATCAAACGTACATGAGCAAACACGTACATTCTGGTTTTGAACACTTAAGAATTTCTCATGTATATTTTTGCTAAAAATAAGGGGCAGGGTTTTTTTTCCCCAAAGTTAAACTTACCTTGTCAGTTATTGTTGCTATGTATCGCATGCATTCAATGTCTGAAGGAAACTGGTTAACTTCTTTCACCAGGAACTGAACTACTTTCACATGCCCCTAAAGCAGTAAAGAAAATTCTAATCCCTTGTACAGAATTATCAACATTCATTATCAAAATACAAGTTTGATATCTCTTAGTCCAATGCAAAAATGAGCAAGAACATTTCTGATAAGCTGCTGTTTAGGAAGAAAAGTAGTTACTGTTTGCTCAGTGTTGACAGCATGTCTGCTCTTCTGCATCATGATGGCAAAGGCAAGCTCTCCCACATGCAGGTTTTCATTTTAAAATACAGGGACCAAACCAGGCCCAAGAGCAGAGCCAGCTGTTCATGTTTATATTAACAGCCAACACCCTCTTTAGATACCACATGTCACCCCAACCTACTCTCTTCCCACTCATGCCACAGAGCGAGCTTAGATTGTTCAATTACAAGGTAAGTCTGATCAGGAAACCTGAATATTATCCCGGCAAACATATTCCTCTGCTGCTGGATCCACTCATTGATGGGTTACACTGTGCAACCACACAGAAACTATCCAGCTGTTGCCTCTGAAGTTATCTGAAAGCAATGGAGGCACAGCAGTGACATGGTCAGTACTGCTGTTTGTCAAAAAACTTACTTATTTGATATTTTGTTAAAGGCAAAGCAGCTAGAGTTAATAAATTCCTCTGCTATAACTACGCTCCTTGCCTCCCACAAGATAACTGAGGAAACCATCACAAAGCAATGTTGTTCCTGCCAAGAAGAAAAGGCAGAGCCAAAGAGGCAACTACACAAAACATCCCACTCAACAATAAACTAAGAACAGAACAGGAAAAGCATAAAGGAATCAGGACATCTTAGTACAGACTGTATTTTCTTCACCGCAAAAACAGGACAGAACAAGTAGTACAATCTGCAGAAATGTAGAAGGGACTAAGGTAATCTCAAGACAGTGGCATCTCAAACAGTCAAAAGTTTTTGGACAGTAAGTGCGTAACTAGAAATAGAGTTAACATGGCCTATGGAACAAAGTTTTTCACCTCTCAAAAATCTCATCTGTGTGAAGTACAGATTATTACTTTAAAGCAAACATTTTATCAAAATAGGTATTTGGCTGTGTTGTATTTGCCTCTTCCAAAACCAAGCATTCAGATTTAAGGCTAAATGAGAAACGCCGTTTTGAAAACATTTAGCATTGAAACAAAATTAAGTTGGTCTCTCACCTTGCGAAACGCTGACATAAGAGGCGTAATTTTCCGATTATCTGCAGCATCCACATCTGCTCCCGCTTGCACAAGCAACTGAACTACATCATAGTGACCACCATTAGCTGCCAACCACAGGGGTGTGTTTCCTTTCTTGTTACGAACATCAATATGTGCTCCCCTAAAAAAATTGCAAGTGTAATCGAGTGAAATAAGGCACTGTAAGAGACCAACAGTAAAGGGTTTGTTTGCTTCAAATAACTCTGGAAGCTCTAGGAGAATGGAGGGTGATGGGCATAGACCAGCACCCTGCAGAGGCAGGACACTGCCCTGCCCCTCACCACGTATCCGAACGGTCTCCTTAAGGTAAAGTGCAGGTCACGAAAAGTATGAGGGCTTGCAACCACCAGGGACCCTCAGAAACTCCCAGACTCAATATTGGAACATTCTCAAACAAGCAACTGCACTTGCACAAGCATGCTCATCACACCCTGCTCAGGGGAACTGTCCTAGGAAACTGGGTTTATAAAAGAGAGTCAATCCACTCCACACGGCACGCTGCTACCTTGGATCTAGGCTACAAAGGCCACCAAAACCAGCTGGAACCACCAGCTGGTGGTGATATCTTTCTACTTCTCTACCTTTCCCTTTATCTCATTTTTTCTCTCCTCGTTAAGCATTTTTGTTAAGAGTTAAGTTTCAACCCCTGTTCAAATAAGCACTTGAAACTGTTAGTTGCTTGTTGTGGATCCACCTTCATTTGCCTCTGGGAATCTCGAATTTGCTTGGGACTAAAGCCTAACCCCAGGACTGAGGGTTTTGGTCCCTGACAGGTATGAGTAAACATCAAAATCAGGAAGCAAGATCACGAAGATCAGAGTATAACTGGGTATGTAACTTCACTGAAATCTAGTGGCTAGACAGACAAGTTCAGACCCTGAAATCTCTCTCTGAAGTTGCAACATAGTGACACAGGGAATATTTAAACCTCCCTTACCGAACTGAACACTCCCCTAATGTAGCCTACTGCACCATAGCTATGCAACCAGCAACCATGGTCCTTTACATCATTAGTGTGCAGATTACCCACAGCACACAGAAGCCCCTTGAGATTTCAGCAGCACAATAGGATTATGCTGGAGGAATTCAAGAGCTACTTCCAGGCTTTGTCCCCTAAGTGACAGCAGGGAAATGCTCATGTGGGAATTGCTGGATTAATACAAGCCAACACAGCAGGGAAGCCAGACACTGTTCACTTACCTCTGGTCCACCAGCTGCCTACTTAGCTTAATTAACACTGGAGTAGCAGGATACTCCAGGATAACAGTGGAGAGTAGGGAACAGATACAACATCCTGCTTCCAAAGCTTTCCGTTCCCTCTGCTCTCAGATACACAAGGCAATGTAAACAACGGCACCCTTGCCACAAAGAAATACATCTACAAAAAAAACATGCTGCTAATGAGAAGAAATAATTTACCGATTAATCAGGAGCTCACAGAACTTGTAGTGACCCTTATCTGCTGCAATTGTTAAAGCTGTATCTCTTGAGGAAGGCACAGGCGGAGCATTAACATCTGCTCCTTTATCGAGGAGAACCCTTCCAACCTCTGCATATCCTCCTGAAGCTGCTTCCATCAGAGGTGTGAGACCAGTCTGCGCAAAGATAATGAGTTACACTATGAAATTTTTACAATGTACTTCGGATAAGACATAAATGATTTCTACAGAGGGAAATCATGTAAATTTTATTTATCTGCTTATATTTAGTTTAGGAGCCTAACCTCAAGCAGTGTCTCAGGAAAAAAAAAAAAAACACACACAAAAAAAAAACCACCCCAAAAAAAACCCAACCACACAAACCACCACCAACCAAATACCCTTGGGCTTTGATTTATACCCAGGCAAACTGTGGACTAAGTACCACCAGATACCCATCTCAACAGCAAAAAACAAAGTTTACAACAGGATCTCTAAAACAAAGGTTAGAATAGACCCAAATGAAGACACAAGTGTTTCTATGAAAATACTCCGAAACGGGCTTTATAGCTTTTCTCTAGCCTCCCCTAGCGCTGAGACTGATCAGGGCCCAACTCATTTGCCAGGCTAGACTGTTAAATAAACTTATACCAGCTGCTAACATGCCCAACTGACCATTTGAGAGCTGGCTTTTATCCATATCCCCTTTTCTCCAGCCACAGTCATTCCAGAAGCAGGCGGGGTAGACAGACACAGCAATTATTTCAGCAGCCTTAGGAGTTACCAAAAATTCCTTTGTGCTGGGGAAATCAGTCTGGCTGTCTACACAAGCTTTAAGCTTGCTTTATGGCAGGAGACACAAAGCTGTCCCAGAGTACCAAAGGATGGGACCTGTGGAGCATTTCAGAGGCACAGAAAGTCACAGTACTGAAGCCATGGGTTCTACAGCAACGTAAAAGCTTTACAAAGTTTGATTGCACTACTTCTGTTGTAGGTAAGAAACCTGTTCTATATGAGAATCACTATAAGCAACACTATTCTCTTCCTGACTAGACTTTACTCATATGTAAAAATATATATATATATCTGTTCTGTTAATGAGTATCATGTCAAGCTTAAACCTGAAAAGTGCCTCAGTACTACACAACAAGAGTCAACCTAAGTTTCATTATGAACATAGGACCAGTCAGCTTTTCCCCAATGCAAGAAATTCATCATTGCTGCTTTAAAAAAAAAAAAAAAAAAAAAAATCCACCAAACTTATTTCAGAACATGTAATAAGTCCTCTGATTCAGCAAGTCCTCTGAGCCCAGAGAGGCTCAAAGTAAAGGGAAAATCTGAAGAAACTTGATTCAGAGAAATCACCTGCTGGAAATAAGTCCTAAGGAAAGGCAATTCACACACTTACCTTTGCCCTGTGCTCAACATTGGCCTTCCGGTCCAAAAGCAGACTGACCACCTCTGCTCGGCCTTGGAAACAGGCTAGGGTGAGGGCTGTATTCCGGTTGGTCTCAATTTGGGCATTAATATCAGAACCCATATCAAGCAACAGTTTCACAGCAGGTACATGGCCATTCATAGCAGCCAGCATCAGAGGAGAAATACCTAGCTTACTCCCAGTCCTAAGGGGAAAGAAACAAGCTGCAGTCCCCAGAACTGGAGGATAAATGTATGCAAGACGAACAAAATGTTTTGTTGTAAGCTCAAAAGTAACATACAAGATATACAAATACAGACACTGACCTAAAATACTAGCATTTTTTAATTAATTAGGAGAAACCATCATAGAAACTACATGCAACAGACAACTGCAATTTATAAACTAGGAAAATACATTTCAGCTTTTGGATGTTCAGATGGATGAAGCACACATAAGCCTAAAGCTATATATATTAAAAATCAAGGCTGCATCTGATTGTGAGAAAAAATGTGCTGCTAGCACAGCAGCAGTTTTAATTTTCCCTAGTAATAAAATACCTGTAAGTTTTCTTAAAATTAATAAAAACCAGGCTTAAGAGACATAGCCGTGTAAATTGGTCCCTCTTACTAAAAAAAAAAAGACATCTTCCAACAAACACACAGAGCTGACCTGAGTGCTTTGGCTCATTTCTTTACCTGGTTCTATTGGAAATAGTTTGACTTCTAGATCCCAGAATGGTGGAAAAGGGAAAGGCAAGGGAAAGCTTGAGAAGTGGGCCTGTATGAACCTCATGAGGTTCAACAAGGCCAAGTGCAAGATCCTGCACCTGGGTCGGGGCAATCCCTGGGATCAATACAAGCGGGGAGATGAAGGCATTGGGCGCAGCCCTGAGGAGAAGGACTTGGGGGTACTGGTGGATGAAAAGCTGAACATGAGCCGGCCATGTGCGCTGGCAGACCAGAAAGCCAACTGTAACCTGGGCTGTATCAGGAGAAGTGTGGCCAGCAGGTCGAGGGAAGGGATTCTGCCCCTGTACTCTGCTCTGGTGAGACCCCACTTGCAGTTCTGCAACCAACTGTGGAGCCCTCGGTACAAGAAAGACATGGACCTGGAACGGGTCCAGAGGAGGACACAAAGATGCTCAGATGGCTGGAGAACCTCTGCTATGGGGACAGGCTGAGAGAATTGGACTTGTTCAGCCTGGAGAAGGGAAGGGTCCAGGGAGACCTTATAGCAGCCTTTCAGTACTTAAAGGGAGCCTGTAAGAATGATGGGGGCAAATTTTTTAATAAGCCCTGTAGCAACAGGACAAGGGGTAATGGTTTTAAGCTAAAAGAGGGGAGATTTAGACTGGATATTAGGAAGAAGTATGTTTTACAGTGAAGGTGGTGAAACACTGGCGCAGGTTGTCCAGAGAGATGGTAAAAGCCCCATCCTTGGAAACATTCAAGGTCAGGCTGGATGGGGTTCTGAGCAACCTGGTCTAGTGGTCTAGGGAAGGTGTCCCTACGCATGGCAGGGGGGCTGGAACTAGATGACCTTTCAAGGTCCCTTCCAACCCAAACCATTCTATGATTCTGTAAGGAATAAATCTGCAAACTATAATAATCTCTTAAAATTCAGGTATAAGGGAGATGAACTTTGTGACAGTTAAAGGCAATTTAAAAGCACTAAGATAACATGAAGGATAACCCCAGCGTAATAAGGCTGAAAGGAGGTATGAAAGCACTAGAGATTCCAACCTATGCCTCAGTATGTAGCCAACAATGGAGTGTCTGTGCCATACTGCAGTTCCTCTAGTGTACACAGTACATTACCTTGAATTAATTTCTGCCCCAGCATTGAGAAGAATCTTGATGATATTAACATAGCCACCAGATGCAGCAAGGCTTAAAGGTGTATAATCAGAAACATTCCTATGTTCTTTATTTGCTCCCCGGGCCAACAGCAAATCAACAACCTGAAGAGACAGCAATGCATGTTAAAAGACATATTGTGCCCTTCACTATTATCCAGAAATGAAAGGACGTTATCACATGTTCTAACCTTCCATAAGCTACCAGCTTCCATTGTCAATAGATAAGATTCTAGAGGAAAACTTCTATCCTCTTTTGCTTTACTCTTACATAAGCGTTGTACAGACTTAGCAACTGATTACATCAGCTAATCTGCATGGGTTGTAGAAGTGTCTTCCAGAAAGACTATTTTATCTAATCAAGAATGCTTTAAAGTGACACTCTTCCTGTGAATCTTAAGCTTGCAAACAACGTATCTAACCCGTTCCCATAACATCTCACACTGAGCATCTCTTTTAAAAACTCCCACAACTAACTCAAATTTGACACTTGAGCCAAGTTTGACCATCTGTATCACATGGTCTTTCCAACAAAACACATGGTGCAAATCAGACCAACTGATGTTAATGGAACAAGCATGTGGAAGGACTTTCTCTATCAGAAGCTGCATAAAGGAAATAAAAGAGGGAAAAATTAAAACATTTTTGGTAATGTACCACACTTTAGTGGGTCTCATTTTACTACTAACATAGGCTAGGTGATTTTCACATAGGCCAAAAAAGGCGGCCTCAAACTGCTAAGCCAGAAACATGAGAGGTAGATTCCGGCATAAGGCGGGACAGGGAGCGGCGGGAATATGAAGAACTAAAGAAAAAGTAGTTCAATAAATAATGCTATCTATCACAGGCCACACTGATATCTTGTTCTATTTACAAGCAGCACTTTTACTGTCAAAGATCTGCAATCCAAAAGTCGAAGTAGAAACTTTCCAATTCTGGCCAACTGTTTTAATCCTTAAAAGTACCAAAACTTACCACATCCATACCTGGCACAGAGTTCTTTGCCATCTTCTAAGCTAGCATGCCCATGGCTAAAGTAGGAAGAATTTAACAAATCTTATGTGGACAAAACCAACAAAGCTGAGAAAAAACTGAAGCATCCTTAAAAGGCTAGTGCAACGCGCTCTGCATTGCATCTGCACTTATCAGTCCTGCACAGTACCACTAAAACCATCTACTGCCAATACAAAATTCCAGTTTTTACGTTTGCACCAGCTGTTTTAGTTTTGAAAGCAGGGAGGATGCATAAGGGGAGTGCTCAGTGATAAGCTGACTAATTAAACATCTCTACTTCCCTCACAAAAGTATCTTGCATGGACACATCAACAGAAGAATGACCACAAGCCAAAACAATGGTTAGCTAACAAAACTGGGATAACCAAGGGAGAAAAGAATCCATTTCCTCTCCTCCTGGACGAAGAAAAAGACATGTTAGCTACACTTGTTCAGGTTAAAAATCAATTCAGAAAAAAGATGATTTATTAAGTCAACAACAAAAACCTGAACGAAAAACAACCTACAAAACCAGTTCAAATCGATTGAGAACAAATGTGTCTGTACCTCTTGACGCCCACCAGAGCATGCCAATGAAAGCGGAGTATCCTTTGTGCGCTCGGACTGTGCTTCTATATCCCCACCTTTGTCTAGAAGAATTTCCACTACACCAACATGCCCAGCAGTTGCAGCCAGAATCAAAGGTGTAAAACCTAGTAATAAGAGATCATGTTAAAAGCAACCTTGAGAATCTCAAAGTATTAAGGAGCAAAAATGCATAAAAGGGCTAATTTACAATGACTTCTATTGATCAGACACATCTTCCTCAGACCAAGGGTTTACTGGTATAGGTTACAATCTCATCTACTTTCCTAGACCTCTCTTGATCCTGACACATCTAGGCTCTGATTCCAGCCAAATATAATTTAAGGCTCTTCCAAAGAAATCTAAACAGTACTTGCACTGATCAGTTTGGATTAAGTTCCAACCAACTTGTCTCCTTAGAAAAGTCATGGCTTTTCACCTAGTTCCTATTTAATAAAGCTCCAACAAGTGAACACACGTTGCTTATTTCCAGTGGTCAATGTGAGTTCCAAGGAGAGAGGCATGGCGGTTTTGTTCTCTCAGCTCTAAGATACTTGAGATTTTGCTGAATTCTGTTGTGGGGAGCAACATGATACAGAACCTGACCACTACTCCCCATTAGCTCTGTCGGCCCAAATTTGATATTTACCCCCAATAAATAGATATTTACCCCCAATACCAATAAATAGGTAGAGTGGCAGAGTAGCCACTCTACCTAGAAAGTTAAGGTCTTCTGTAGAGAACTAATTTTAAGGACAAATGTGTTTCACATTTTGTAAAACTGCTTAAGATACCACTTCCTTTTCAAAACAGACAAAAAGGCATGCAATGTCACTGGCTTTCTATGCCCTGTATTTCTATATGAAGTGCAAGAATGCAATTCTACATTTTTCAAGCTTTGGTAATTTTCTGAAGCAAAGAATCTCAAGTCCCAATTTGAAATTTGCTGTTTCAAGTTGCAGTTCATGGTCAAACTGTTTTACTGGTTTAGCTTACCCTTCTTGTCTCTGTGTTCAATATTGGCACCACGTGCTATCAGTACAGATACAAGTTCTTCATGACCTCCCGCACATGCAAGGGTCAGAGCAGTGTCATGATTACTTTCAGTCTTCATGGTTGGGAACAAAAAGAAGCAGATATGCAGAAATGAAAAATACTTGAAGAGAATTTTAACATTTTAAAGACAGTTCTAGATTAATTATTTTCCTTCTAGACCTTATCAGAAAGCAAATCCACTCAAAACCAATCACAGTTACTCACATGTGCATCGATGTCAACTGAAGGATACATAGGGAGCACCGACTGTGAGGGCACATTGCTGGATGCCTGCGAACAAGGCTCAGGCGTAGGGGATTCGGTAGTGTGCGAAGAACTGGTGGAGCCACTGGGCACTCTGCTGTTCACAGCTGAAAAGTAACACCATGTTATTAACCCACTCTTAGCAATGTCACATTTTATATGAAAAATATTTAGTCCCGTAAAACTGCAGTATCAACACAGTAATGGGTGGGAAACAAATTAAGTGTTCCTAAAAACGAACGAGTTGGTGATCTGCGCAGAGAAGCTTTCCGGCAGTTAAACAGTGTAAGTATCGTCTCCAAACTGCATTAAGTTAGAAAATAGTTTTATTGATTAGTGGGTAGGCATTACAAGTACGAATTATGAAGATTATTAGATATCCTTTTCTAATTGTAACCTTCATTGTTAGAGTTCAATCACATGCTCAGTCTAAGCAGGCAAGTGATTTATCACTAAACCACAAACTTAATATTAAGACATACAGCCTCATTTTGGAATTCATACTTTTTTCACACAAAGGTTAGTGGACACCTAGTCTCCAGAGAAGGTTTTCAAAGCAAGATGACCGACAGCAACTTACACCATTAATCATGTCTCAGAGGTAAAACAGGAAGGGCAGAAGAGAAGCAGACAGGAGTGGGCAGTCAAAAAATAAGAAAACTCAAAACTGTCTGTCCTTCCTAAAATCTGTTCTGATTGATCCACAGCTTGTAAATGATTTCATCCTGAAGATCCAGCGCAGCTCAAGGACACAAGGAATGCAACTTTTCTTTTTAATTGTTATTTCAAAAAAATTAAAGATAGTTGAGAACCAGATTTTATTCAATTAAATGAATCCTTACCAGAACAAGCAGAGAAATATCCCTGCACATATTTATCATGGGGCCAAGATCATTGCCTGCCTTGGTAACCAAATGAGAGTCCAAGGGGAGCCCAAACAGATCTAAGGCTCAGCTGGGATTACTTGGCAGAAGGTCTCACAAACCTACACACTAGCTAGGAGTGTACTTTAACTACAGTAAACCATGCTACTACAGCAGCTGGGTTCGACAAGTATTGTCAGTGCTGGATTGTCAAATTTCTACACTGTGCAGCCTCATTAGATGAAATACCTGGTTAGCTTTAATTATTCTAAAACACCCAGTAATTTATAATATTCCTGGAATAACCAAGTGATAGAAAACACTAACACTGCAGGTATGATATAAGCAACAGCACTTTGCTTTTGTCCACATATTTCAAGCAATTAGGCAAGATGAAGGATGAACTCAAACCTTTCCCAGCTCAACCTTCCTGATTCCATTGACAAATTCAGCCTATAGGACTGCATATGCACGACAAATGTAACACAGTTGGGTCACTTCAGTTGGGTTCTGGAAACATGGTGGTGGTGGTGTAGGCTGTCACTGAAATTTTTGGGAAGTGACAGTTTTCAATTATATTTTACATAAAGCATACCCTTGGCACACAGGTAAATCCCTGCATTAATATTCGGCTACCTCATTTAAGCAACAAAGTATTGTGTCTGAATTCAGAGTTGTTCATGTCACATTACAACCTTCATGAGCAAACCAGGTTTGTATTAAAAGTTTCAAATATAAAAGCTCCCACTTCATCTGCTTAGTATGGATTACCACTTATAGCAGCAGATGACCATTAACGCAATACAATTCAACTGTTTCCTTTGCCCAACGCACTGAAGTGCAAGATACTAATTGGGTTTCTAAAGATTATTCCTTCCAAAACACAAGACACCAAGTCACCCTGTTAAGCACTTACATTAAATCAAATTGGTGCTCCTCATGAAAGACATTGGCTCAAGGCTTTCAGATCTTGCAACTACAGATACATCTAAACACACATGCATGTGTTGTGCATACAAAGCAGAGGTGCGCAGAGGGACTCCACTTGCATTAGTTTAAGTGTCCTTAATGTAATATATCCAGTGTTGCTGTTCCAGGTTCCACAAATTCTCTACATTTCACAACCATGTCTGAAAATGTCCGAGTATTTCTTGCATACTTCAGATTTTTATCATGTGCTTGAAACGCGTGCACTAAGTACTTCATGCGCACAGTAACAACATCAAACGTGCAAGAGAACACCAAAGGCAGTAGAAATGCAGATAAACCCTGTACTGATACCCCAAAGTCTTGTTTAAAATAAGACCTAAGAAGAAATAGTCCTACAACACCCACCGATTAATCATCCTCTCTGTAACTACTGAGTTTACAGAACTGCAGGATTTTTAGAAGCATCATTTTTCTATTATTTCCTTCATGTGGCTGGCAAGCTGGCCGAATGGAGCATCAATACAACTTGTTCACTGTGGAGCAATACACATCTGAACTTCTGCCTCTTGTTTCATGAGGCTGATTTAGCTCAGCCTAAGTTACAGAACATTTTAACTCAAAAATGACCTTGTAACAATGGTTCCAACATCCCTTTACATACATTTGTTCAAAATTGGCATTAACTCATACTTCCCCAAGTCTGTTCCTGCATTATCCATCTCTGTCAAAGGAGTAGCAGCTGTTCCAACTCTCACGAACCCCATTCAGATCATCCTACAGATGGGTCACAATAGAAGAGCCACCTCCCTGCTTCTGCCTCCTGCTACCAGGAGGAGCCTGGCTGTGCTCTCCAGGACGGCTTCACCAGTCTGACGCTGGCCCCAGGACACCTTGCTGGTCACTAGTGTTTTGCAGGTCATACTCAGTTCCAGAAGTTAATGTGCAGTCTCACCTAGGAGCTACACCACCACAGCACTCCAGAATTTCATCTCAATAATTGGCATTAACACAGGAAGGACTGTGGCACCGCAGCTTGGCAGTGGAGAGCAGCACTGGCCACTGCTCGTGACTTCAAGGGGAAAGGCAAGCTGGAGGGCACAAAACTAAGCCTGAGGGATGATCATCTTCACCACCTACACTGCACCGCAGGATTTTAACAGACTAGAAAAACGTGCAGCTTTCACCCTCTGAGAAGACAAGGGCAAAACTTTCCAGCATGCAGGTTGCTTTCCATTGAACAGGTGTTTTGTCTTTTCAAACAATAAACACACCGATAGCCAGGCACTGATTAAAAAAATGTTTACAATGTGTACCTCAAATCTTTATGAAATACCTATTTTGTGACATAGGTTTGGGATGGTTTCACAGATTTCAACATTCAAAGGCTTTGATTAAACATGAAAAAGAAAAAAACCCACACACATCACAAAATACAGGTTCCCCACATTTTAAGAAGGACTTGCAACCTTCCAGAGGGACTTTCTTTGTGTCAGTGTGAAGTTGAAGACAGGTCTCCAAAGACAGGGACGACTGTGTACCAAAATTATGAAAAAAATGTCACAGGACACGAGTCAAACAAAAGGAAGCAAGAATTTAATACTTTCTCTGAACACAACTCTGACACAGTTGTGTTCAACTCACAACACACTGGCAGAACCCTGAGGAAACAGCTCTCTACGAGACTGCCGCTGTAGTCTGAAACTGCATCTGCCTAACGGTTGTTAGGCCGTAAGCATGGACACTCATGAATACTGGACTTGGATTTCAGTTCCTCTTTCCTCACAGGAACTGGGATTTTCTGGACAAAGCGAACAATCTCTTTTCATGACCAAGCAGTCTTTCAGTCTGTCCACGCAGCTCCTCAGTAGTGTCACTGCACAGAGGCTTTTGCACCCTGGTAACTATTTCATTTTATGAGTCACCATTTCTCACTCCAGATTATCCTAGTAACCAGTTTTGCTCCAAACAGCAATCCTAAATACAGTGCCTCAGATGTCACCTTCCAAAACATTACCTTAAAATATCATAATTCTGTATAACCAACAACAACCAGAACTTCCAAAGCAAGTAACAGTTAAAGTTTCTCAAAACATCCTGGAATTTCAGTATACAAATGGGAGCTCGCAAGAGGAAAGTCAGACAGAAGAACACAGAGATGCCACCTCTACTCAGCAGGCAGCTGAGTAGAACAAACAGGAATAAAAATATTCCAAGTAGAGACAAAACCTAGCAAAAAGTAAAGTTCCTCAACTTGCATACCCTAAAACAGCAAGAAAGCCTCAACTGAGATACTACCATGTAAGAAATCTATTACAGTAAATGCATGCGAACTGAAATGCAAGACTAGATGCTTCATGAAACCAAATGTGTACTGAGTAATGAAAATTAGATTCAAAATGTTCTCCTCTATTGGAAGATGCAATCCAAAATAATTTATTGCTTCCCAGTGTAAACTGCACATCTCTCTCTCTTTTGAAAACCAATTAAAATTTTGACTTTAATATGTCACAACTTCAAAGACAAGATTAGTTGCTTCAGTGCATCTAAATAAACTCCATTACAACCAAAACATTCTGGAGTGGAAAGAGCTGCTTCATTTTTAGGTTTTATCTGACTCTGCAAAGGTTACTCGGCTATTTCTGCATAGCCTTATGAAAGGGGGGACTCAGGTACACACTTACCAGTGACTGACTGACAGCAAGACTTCCAGCACTTCACACCTTGGCATCAACCCTCTCAACACCTAGCAGCTGATGGATTATGCCAGCAGGCTGGCAAGATAAATACTCAATTTATGTATGCTGTCACAATTAAGTTAGCAAAATAAAGATTTGCAGCTTTGCAGAAATGCAAGTTCTCCCTTACAACTAGTTTCAACTCAGGCTTAGAGCAACAGAAAAGGGTATTTCAGTGCAGAGTGCAACAGGCCAATTTAACACTTCTGTTAAGCAGACCCAATACAAACTGGAATACCCAGCAGGACATACCTCTTCTATATGAGGTATGACTCTTTAGAGAGTCACTCACCCCCACTACTGCAGCTCCACCAGTGTTACGTTGATCAAGGGAGACTTCGGCACACCTGATTGCGGGAGACAACATCTCTAAGAGACAGACTTCCCATGCACCAGGCACAAGCCCCTTAATCTTATCTGGCATCTGTAGCACACATGTAAAAACCAGGTCTAGCAACAGTTTCTATTGCTCAAAACGTCTTTACAAAATTAAGAGTCCTTAATGAGCAAGTTTGTGGAAAAAGGTGAAGTGCATTTTAAATATGGATCAAAGAGTTTGGGAGTATGACCTGGTAGATTTACAGTTTGTTTTTAAATGGACATAAATTTGAGACATACTAGGACTGTAATTTACACAGGGGTCACTTTCAGACAGCGATTTAAAAAGTGAAAAAAATATCTAATTCTCTTCCAACAATATTTGGAGGGAGAGGGAAGTAAAACAAACTTAATTACAGAAGGAAATATATTTCAGAAAAGCAACATAATCTTTCTGCAGAAACCTCTAGAATTGGACAACTGAAGTTTGACTTGCATTTCTGTAAATATAGCTTCTAATAGTTGTAGAAAAGCATGCAATTTGTATTGATTTTTAAAATCAGTAAAACTAACTTCTTAGCAAAAAATGTCTTTAATTACTCAGCAAAAACAGTGAAGTGTTTCAGAAATGAACACGTCTATCCAGACTTTTTTAAAAATTATTTTGAAGCTGAAGCTTTTCTAGTTGTTTGCAAATTTTTTTTTTTTTCCAAATGGCACATTTCTCTCCCTCAGCTGACTGCAGTAGTTTTTCATTTTGGGTGCACTGAATGTTTTGGATTTAATACACAGCTGCTAACCATGAAAGGGTGTTTATGTACTACATGGTCTTGTGCTAGATATGTTAAACTGTCAACAACAGGAACTACTCCACAGATTAAGCACCTTGTTGATTATGTTTTGCATTAAGCATTCAAATTTCTCTCCTCACACACTCCAGTATTAAATCCTGAGTAATAAAAATCTTGCATTTTTCCTATAATGTTAGCTCAATACTCTGAAGAGCAATGTAGAATGGAGGAAGGAGGCATGCCATGACAGAAAAGAAGGAACTAAGACTGTTGCTCTGTAACACTATTCCACCAACTATGGTTTCCGTAGGAGGATGTAACGTTGCAGGTAGTCTCCACTTGCATGAGCTTGATGCAATTACCATTGTAAAAGTTCACAGGAATGGCTGGCAAAAGGTCTTAGCACACATTTCTGTAACCTTGAAATGAACTTTAAAACAGGGTGGGGACAGGGATGGAGGGGATGGGACATGACAGGAAAATAAGGGCTGAGGGTCAGACACAAGGTGCAAAGAAAAGTTCAAAAGCAGTGAATTAAAAAAACTCCAGACCAAAAAAAACTGGCTATAGCCTACATACCTCCACCAGCAAACATCAATCCTAGTCAAATCCATGTAACAGTCAACCAAAACAATACCTCTTTTTCCCCAAGGGGACTCACACAGCCCACGTGTGGGAACTTCCACTCCTCTTCACACGGATATCAATAAATGGAAGAATGTTTGAATTTTTGCTTTTCATCCAAGCTAACAGGACACATTTTTGCCATACGTTGTATCTAACAAGCAGACATTCCTGTATAACAACCAGGATTTAGAGTGTATTCTGAAAATACAAGCCATTAGAGGACTGTGTGACTGTGTGCTAATGCCACGTTGTGTTTTAACCATAGCGATGCCTCGAGTAGCAAGGAGAGGGACACATTTGTCCATACAAGTGACAATAATTTGGCTTTTTCAGGAGATGGCTACTACACTGAAGAAAGTCACTGAGATATAAGCCTGTACAGAAAATGCTACAGAAGATATAAAACGGTCACACCTTCAGGTTTCCTAATGGGCAGTACTAATCACTCATGGCAAGGCTTTTTAAAGAAGCACAGAAAAAGATGAGGCCAAAAGGACCAAAACAGGTCTCCAGTACAGGAAGTTTTCAACTTTGGAAAAAAAGATTTAAAAGTCTCATGTTAGAATTGGAAGTCACTGTTAGGATTAATAGCACTAATCAAGAACTTTATTCTTAAGCAAGTATTCCCAAACTGGAAAAACCCAAGATGTTTTGGAGGGAAGGAGAGAGAGGGAAAACTGAGCACACAAATTAATGCAAAAACAGGTATATTTCTTAACCCACCTGCTATTAGGTCATCAAGAGTGTCGGTAAGCGTCTGTGCTGGAGTGGCAACCATTAATCCGTCTGGTTCTTGAACTAAGAGCCCCTGCCCAGCAATTTGTTGCTGCTGTCCTACATTCTGCTGATTCCCTAATGCTTTCTGAAGTTCAAGAGACTGTGTCCCATTATAACCTAAATTACCAGAAAAATTACATTGCGGTGCTGGCAAAGGCTGGATAGGGACAAACTCTATTTGTTCAGCAGGTGGTGGAGACTGTTGTTGCTCGTCATCTTTAGACAAGATTGTGTCAACCTGAGGTAACCCTGAAAAGTTATCCTCTGGCAGACCCTTATCGGCTTCCACTTCTGGGAAGACCCCTGTAAGTGGGCACTGCTGCTGCAGGGGAAGTGGAGTGTCTGTCTGACCTTTGGTCTCCAAATATTCTTTGGTAAACTGCTGTTGGGTTTTCATCTGCAACTGCCTTTCCACCTTCTGCAGCTCCTTCAATATTTTCTTCTTCTTCTGTACTTGTTCTTCTCTGTTCTTTTTAAGTTCTTCAATCTTATCTTTATTTAAAGGTTCACCTTGAATTAATTCCAATGATTTAAGTTGTGCTTTTTCAATAGCACTAATTCTCTGTCCAAGTTCATTCAGCTTGCCTTCAGTCTCTTCTACTATGCATTCCAAAGGCTGGTATGGGTGAAAAGGTGGCAGTAGGTCCTTATCTGCTACCTGCAGGGAACTTGACTTCTGCTTGGATGCACCTAAGCACATGAAAAATGTTTGAAAAAATGCCATGCTGAAGATAACCCAAAACCTCCCCTCTCACCCACCAAGAATTTAAAAAAAAAAAAAAAAAAAAAAAATCTTTACAACTAACACTGCACATCTGTCAAACCACAGAAAGGTAACCCCTATGCTCCATGTTAAGACAAGAAAGGACAAGGCATATAGCTGGAATTTTCAGTACTGACCCTAATATGCTGTTGAACACAGCTGTTTTAATCTTACAGAGTAAGGAACCTCTATGGTTTCAGGCATAAATGACAATGTGTCTGGAAAGTGAAATCAGCAAGAAGAGCAAGGCAGTTTACATAACTTGAGTTCCCAAAGTTGCCCTGGTGTGCAGAGCAATTCAACAGACTATTTTCCAGAAGCTAACTTCCAACATCAAGGCTACAATCAAAAGTAGTGTATATCTGAGAGAAAACTAACTCTGCAGTAAGATCACTATTTTGAAACAGTATTTCTCCAAACACTGCAGCATTACAGCATTCTGTCTTTACACTACAAACAGAATCTTGCCAGCAGAGACTTAATGTATGCAAAATGTTTCAAAGCTTTAGCACCTTCTTAAAAGTTCTGAGACAAAATTAACAGCCTGTTTGCCTCTCTCTCTCCAGCAACAAATTAACAACTCAGCTCACTATCAGGACTTCAACACAAATCTAGCAAGGAACATCAAGCCAGGGCAGAGCTTCTCTGAGTGCTCCCTGCCTTCAGGCAACCGAAGGCCGCTTTCCCAAAAGCCATGCCTGTGAAACCTCCAGTCAGATCTTGCTAAAAGGAATCTATTAAGTGCTGAAATTTTAATTATGACTTCAGTGTAAGAAACTTTAATTACAAATGTAGAAGGTTTTAGCCTGATCAAATAATTTTCTGCACTAATACCCCTTTGCTACACCCAAATATGTAGCTTAAAAAAAAAAAAAAACAACACACACCACAACACACCAAAACAAAATGTTGAGTATTTACAAAGCAGACCCATACTACTAATCATTAAAACGGGAATTTAAGTTATCTACAGTTTGAGTCATGGCTTAACTTAAACATCACACAGCTGAGTGAAAATCTGGATGCAATAACTAAGTCCCAGATCAGTCACTTATGTTTCCTAAAACACCAATTTATTTCTCTCTGGACCTTCCTTCACCAAAATACTAATTCACAGCCGATTTCATTTCACATTGCTATCAAAACAGGAGTCACATATCCCATTCTGAAAAGAAACTTTTTGTGAGGAACTAATTGAAAAAGCAAACAAATGTAAGAATTTTCTCTTACAAAGAGAAAGAACAAATATTAAAATAGAATTGAAGCAACTCTGTGCTGAATCCCTTCATCAGACTCTCTGGAGTGAAAGCAGATCATACTTAAATTTAAGGGAAACAACAAAAATCTTAATAGTCACAGGAAATATGCCAGCATCCCACCAACACTGTAGACACCCTTCAGAAAGCAAAGTACTTTACATGTGTGCCTTGTACAGGTCAGTAGTTCCAGCAGAGTAACAACCACTACTATTATTTTCTCTCTGAACCCTAAATGAGCCCCAAGAAAATTTCTCAGAAGACAATAGAGAATTTGACTAAAGTTTAGCTCTAACTTGATTTGTGCTGGCTCGTGGATATTTAGTTCAAGTAGCTGCTAGTAACTTGGCTTTGTGGTGCACTTAGGGTTTATATGTCAACCTTTCATCTTAAAATGTGTGATTACATCCTAAGTCTTATAGACCACTCTTAAAAAATGTAATTGCAGTCATTTAAAAAAAAAAAAAAAAATCTGTGAAATGCTTGTCTGTATCTTTGTTAGAAATAAATGCAATTCAACTGGTGTCTCTTGAAATGAAGCTGCTGCACTGCTCAAGGAGCAGAAACATTATACAACCTGACTGCAAATTAACCCTGCCTTTAAGACACCACTAAGATGGGAAACCCTTGGCACTGCTCTGTTTAATTTCATTCCTAAGGATACCGTATCTATCATTTCCATCCTAACACAAAGCGTTCCCACAACCTAACAGCTCTGAACAGTTTCTGTTGCCCTACAGGAAAGAAGAGCTGCAGTTCAAAGAGCCCTCAAATAATAAAGTACCAATATTGCCCCTCCCAGCTTAGTCCCATCTGTGGAGAAATGAAGCCTGCCACAGGAAAACCCTTCTACAAGCACAAGAGAAAGCAAAGAGCAGAAGTACAGCCTTGTATGAAGACTTGGCCCAGGTAGAGAAGCCAAGGCTGGTCTTGCAGTGGGTAGCGCTGCCCACACAGCACCTCAGCACAGAAAGCTGGGACAGTGTCTGAAGCCAGACATTAGAAAACGAGCAAGTGAAGAGCTGGGCTCTCAAGTTCTAGAAGAGGTGCAGAGATTTACTTTAATCAGCTTCTAATTAGTTAGCAGGGCCACTTTTCAGGTCCATATCTCCCTTTCCATGCCAGAAAATAGTTGCAACATGTAATCTTGGGGGTATGGAGGACAAGTGGTAGGAATAAAGTTCTGCTAAACTGACATGCACTGAACAGCCAGTTCAACCAGAGGTGGAGAAGATGCTGTTGGTAGTTTTGAATATGTAAGCACTGTAATAAATTATATCAACATTGTAAGTATTTAAAAGTAGCAGTTTCCTGTTTTTTCCAAATCTCTTATATATTACAATATCCTGAAAAATACTGTGCCAATTTTAGTAAATAATTATGAACAAGACACTATTTTACACTTTCACTTTTGAAATATGTAAAGTGCAGTAAGACATAAAAATCTAATCATAGACCAGATCATAATTACTTCAACTTTTTTTTTATTTTATTCATTTATCTCTTTGGTGGAGCATTAATCTTCTACACAACCAACCTACTACAAGATTAAACCTAGCAATGTTAAGTAGTCAATCTAGCCTCTAAAGCAACAGTTTTGTCCACTTTTAGGAGACTTGTTTAGCATGAAATGAAGACTGAGGACCAATGAAATGCAATGTTGCTACACGAAAACCACATGCCATCAGGTAAAATGATTACAGGACAAAGTTGTTCAGTTGACAGAAAACCCAGAGTGGTTATGGGCATGCCAGGAAAGTCGCAGAGTAAGGAAACAACTGTTTCCCAATTTAATTTGTGAAGAGCAGTACCCGTTGCTCTTTCATTTATATTTCTATATGACCACAGGTTCTGGTTCCTGACCAACTCAGCCTTCACCACCATTCCTGCAGTGCACTCACATGTCTTCAGCCAGGTTTTGACCAACACACACCTCAGGGTAAGACCTACTGTGCACATACACAGCTTCCCATCCATTTCTCTGACTTCTTATTCTCTCCAGGAAATGAGAGATAAATGTTTTCTACGGAAATCTCCTGTATACTGTAGATAAACCCTTAAGTACCTGAATCCGTTCACCCAGATGAGCATCCCCCATGCACCATTACTGGAGGACACCATTATCAGTTCTAAATGCCTTCTGGCTGCAAGTAACATTTAAAGGACCCCAACACTGTAAGCAAGCATTTGGATAGTCCTCAGGTGGCTCTCCTAAGCAATTAGACTCTTCTAATTTAAATTTGCTTAAAACACATTCACTCTTTATAAGGGTGCTGCCTGAGAACAAGTCTGATACGTATATTTCATCCTATGTGCTTGTGACTCTTGAGGAACTTGCTCTTCTAGCCCTGACTTCTAATCCATAGGATGTCATCTTCTCCTAAGAAAGAATTTATATGCCCTTTCACAACAAATAGAAGCAGGACAGGTGAGATGCTAATGGTCAAAATAAACCTACCTAAAACTGCCTTATTGATCCCAATGACATTGCTGTTACATCGACCTACTTCCAAATGTAGGTACATAGAATCACAGAATCATAGAATGGTTAGGGTTGGAAGGGACCTTAAAGATCATCTAGTTCCAACCCCCTGCCATGGGCAGGGACACCTTCCACTAGACCAGGTTGCTCAAAGCCACATCAAGCCTGGCCTTGAAGACATCCAGGGATGGGGCATCTACATCTAACATTTAAAATGACATCCTCGTACTAATTTGCTAACATCCAAACGACTGCCTCGTACTCTACAGTAGTAGCTCAGGCAAGTACTCGCGCTGTCCTCTGCAAGTGTGAGGACTCAAGTAAATGCCTCAGTGAAAGAAGCGTGCATTTAAGAAACATGAAGTAGCTAAGTAATTTTCTTACATAAACAAAGCCCTAGATCTTACCCTAAAAGCACCAACTGATGCGTTAGAAAGGATGGACTTTTGTTTCTTGTTCTAAAATACAACAAAAGTTTAAGGGGAAAAAAAAAATCACTCCTTTATTTTTAAGGTCTTCTCAGAAAATTAGTAAGATCAAAGGTTTGTTTTCACATTCCATTATACTCTGCAGGTAGTTCCTGTCAACACAACTGGCATTTCAGTTTAGGGTTTTTCATCCTGGTCACCACCTGAAATAGTTGCACTTACTAGATGAAATTATGGGACTTCTTGACAGCTCCTCAATTTCTAGAGTTGTTAAATGGGAAAAAAAACCCCAACAAAACCAAACAAAACCACACACACCAAAAAACACGGCCACCCCACCCCAAAAAACCAAAACACAATGGAACCAAATCTAAACAGTTCAATTCCAAAAGGTTTTTCCGGGGGGGGGGGGGGGGGGAAAAAAGGGGGGAGGGAAGACAGCAAGAAAAAGTCATCTGTGTGATATACATCTGTACAATCAAAAACATCTTCTCTGATGGATGCAATACCCAGTATATAAATCTGTATGAATCACTATGTCATTTTGATAGGTAATATTACCTAGAACTTCAAAAAAAAACCCCAAAACAAACAAAAAACCAGATTCAGCTTGTTCCTCACTTCATAAAAGGCAGATGTCAGGAAGCACAAATCTTAAGATCTTTGTGCTTTGTTAACAAAATTGCTTGTCCACTGTTCTTGCACTTCAGGGTTTTTTACAAATCTGTTTTCATTCACAAGTCAAGAGTTAGCTTTGCAGTCTGCAATTAAAATTCACCAGCCTCATGAACAGGAATAAGATGAGCTCAATATTGAATTCTCATGGAAATTCTGTCTTCAACTGTAATCCATATCAGTAAGAAATTCAGCTCTAAGAACACGGGAAACAATCAATTCATATACAAACAGATGCAATATTACATAATGTAGCTAACTGGGTAAAAAAATATAGTCTACTATAAGTAAATTCATCTGCTACATTGTTTTTCAATACAATTCTTGTTTGCAAAGAACAGGACTATTTGTGGAAGGCTGAATGATGAGAGGAGTTTTTATTTTTGCTACATTCCTCCTGTGAACCATGCCGCATTTTTACCAATCTTTATCACTCCTGCAGCTGTTTCTATGGAAAAGTTGCAGGGAATAGGTGTACTGACATCCAACAGGCAATGGTTACATGGCTGAAACCAAGCCAAACTTCACCCAATTTTCTGACAATCAAGAATTTGAGTTACTTTCCAGTCTTAGTCTTCTTCGCAGTTTCCTCTGGTGGCTTGATGGTATCTGACTGGAAAATTGCTACGATGTGATTAGCTGGTGGCAAGGAGGTGACTAGAGCATCAAAAGGACCAGCATTTCACCAACCATTGTGAAAATATTTTTTATGCTTGTCTTGTTTTTAAATCATCTGCCTGCACTACTTTGCAGATTTGCATAAAAGAATAACAAGTCTAAGTCTACTAAGAAAGTATTAGTGAAGCAAAAAGCCACAAGGTATTTCACTTGGTAACTCACCCCAGATAACTGGGTCAGCTGTCAGAAAATAGAGAGGAAATGCTAAGAGTTAATCAGAAGAATTTGGAAGCACAGAAAACAATAAACAGGCAGCTAGACTGTGCAGTTGGAAAGTCTGAAAGCAGTCAGAATGGAAAAGCAAGAATATAAACTTGCTTGCTTTTTTACTGCCTTCACCTTAATGAAAACAATATGATCTTATTAGTTCTACTGTTAACCTGGCTCTGTTTCAATTAAATCACACAGTGTACGAGATCTCAGTATTAGGCATGAGTCAGATAGTGGAGTAAAAAATATTTATTGAATCTGTAGCTATTGAACTAAATGGAGTTTGTTTTTCTTTCATTTCTCCAAGCCATTAGCCTGTTAGATTTAGCATGGGGATACAGGGGATACTGTATATTGAAGGCCTAAGCTTTAAAAGCTTACAGATTCCAAAAATCCTACTCAACTTGAAGGGAACTATGGTCTCCTTCCTAGGGACCGAAGGCAGATGTGGGGAGCTTTCATGTGAATAACTTAAGTCTATCATGTGAAATTCTAAAAAAAACATGCAACCCAAATGAGAAATGCTGCAAGTTACTGCCAACTTAAAAACAACAGTGGACAAGTCTAATGACAGCATGTTGATAGGTTTTAAGCACTCAGTTAAGGCCAATTAGTTAATGTGTAAGCACAATTTCAGATTAGCAGTAAAACAAATCTGGAGAAAAACTTACAAAATAAGTGATATCTCAGTCTCCAAAAACAAACTACTTCAGATTTTGACGTGTTTAAAAACACCTTACATAGTAAAAATATTTTTACTAAGAAAAACAATCCTGCTGCTTTCCCACAGAGCTCCTGAGCATTCCCTTGTTTCACCCTCATGTTGCTTCTTATTTAATCATGTTCTAAAAACGTGTCCTGGGTTCAAGCCACTGCGCTCGCCAGGCACTCTCTGTAAAAGGCTAAGGCAGAACCACAGACACCACTGGGAGCTTCAGAACCAACTATTATAAAACATCAGCTTGCCAACTGGTAATCATACAAAGTATTATCAACAGCAACACTATGACACCAGCTGTTTTCCTGAAGAAATCCAACAGCATTCCTTCTGACCAGTTTGTTTGCTGGGCAGAGACCCCCTCGTCCCAGGGAATCAGACGCAGGCCCACTTGGAGCTGCATCACAGCCACTGTGTTTTACACCCCTCACAGTGTAAAGCAAGGCAGACCCCCCCAGTCCTGCAGAAATAGCACGTTTGTACCTTCTAGCCAAAAGACTCCAAGTTGAGCCACTGCATCACAACTGCTGCTGGTTGCTGGGCAATCCTGACCACATTCAAGCGAGGGCAACAGCAAGTACAAAACACCAAAAAAAAGATCTTGTGCCTCTCCCCACAAGCGCACAAAGAGCTGAACTTCACTGGGATTTCACTTTTACATGGACACAACAGACACATGCTAAACATAGTTTATGAAAACCAAACCTATCTAAACACATAACAGTTGAGATCTGTTCAGTCTCGTAAGCTAATTCTGCTTCTTCTTTCAACCTGTTCTTCAGTTCTTCTGGAGGCTACCATCTTTGTGTATCACCTTTATCAGTCTAAATTCACTGTCAGCACTGAAATGTTTCTATTTTCAGTTCCTAAACATTGATATTAAATCCTTTGTCAAAATAATTATTGAAACGGAAACTATTCCATACACCTCCTTACTTTATTGAAGAATAATAATGTAATTCAGGATTAATCTCTGAATTCCTCTTGAAAAACCCCACACCGTATTTGAACCGTAACAACAATATACAAGGGTATTCTAGTTTTACACTCAACCTGTCAAGACCTCCTCAGGAATCAAGTTGTTACTACTCTATGTCTTGCAAAACTAATACAGGTCCTTAAAAACCAGACTGCATTGAGGTTAGGAAGGCCAAGTACTCTTCTCCTTTCTCCCAGTAGTTAAGCATTCATACAAAAACTCAGGGGGCTGCTTCTAACTGTGAAGGCAAGAAATCTGTCTTCCCCAGAATAAGTGATTTTGTTACATAACAACTTAAGACTGCTCCCCACCCCCTGCCCAAGAAATAACGAGCATGCCTTTATTCACACCCTCTTTTGCCCCTTGTCTCCCAAGACTTGTAACGATTCAAGCTGGGTATATTAAAGCCATGTGTGTATAACAAGTTACAAATATTAGTTCAGCGAAGAACCCTAACTATCACAGCCGAAGTAGCAGTTGTATCACTACAATGATCACACAGTGTTTATCTCAAAAATACCATTTTCCGCCTAAAGATCTGAGACACAAGAGCTTTACACACAAAGTTTTCAGGAACGCTTCATCAGCACAATGACACATTTTGGACTGCTACACCTCTTGCAACGCAACCCAGATTAGTTTCACTGACATGCATGAAGCATGTTGAACACTGAGAACAACTAGATCTCTGGGCTAGTTCTAACACCACTTGCAGTACTGCTGAAAACATGCCTGAAGTATGTGCAGGCATTTGCAAGAAGGCTTTTTTTTAATGAGAGCTATTTCTTAAACTACAGTCAAGTATATGCTTTTCATAATTTGATCAAATAACATTAGACTTTCAGCTTATAACTTTAATCCTCTGACTTAGTCTCAACTGACTTAGTCTTACTGATTCCCACACATCATAATGTACTTCCAGAACTCTAACCCACTTTGCAATATTATTAGTTATTTAACTGTAAGGGCACACACATCCTGGAGTGTAGATTCTTGCAGTTTTATTTGAACCGAAAGTTGCAATTTGTCTTGTACTTGGTTATGAACACCAAAATATCAAGTGGTGCATGACCTAGGAGAATGATACAGTAACTGCATTTGAGAAGTCACACACGTGGCATCATGCATGGAGAGTGTCACAGCTGCACACTTCAGCACCATGAGGTACACAATTTTTTTCTGTCTTCACTTGTGCCCCTGGGTTTTTTGTTCGTTTGTTTTAGGAATCACTGAGCATTTCTAGACTAAAGGAATTAAGTAAGGCTAGTAGAGCTTTGGATACTATAATATTTAATAACCCCATCCAAAACTGTAAATCATTAGGAGCAGCAGTTTGTAAGTTTCCACTTGAATCTGCTTCTCTTTCTGAGCTGACATGAAGAACTTGTTACAGAATCTATAGCTGGAAACAAACTGCTACATTTGTGTTTAATGCCTGCCAACAGTTTCAACCAGACAGTTCAACCACGTTCAAAGCAAAAATGCTCATGTTATGATTTCTTACAAAAAGTACTATTATCTATGCAAGAAAAATCCTCCTGTAAGTAGATCTGCACTGGCTTTTTACAGTTTGCATTCCTACTGTAGGAGCAGAGAAAAGTTGATATATCAAGTTCATGGACGATAGTTGCAACTATTCTAGACAACCAATGTATGACATCCGAAAGTTAACACCACACCTAGAGTTTATTAGTGTTTATCAGTCTGCATTATGGCACTTAACACTGTCACTTTCTTCAAAAATTAGAATAAGCATAATTTTAATAAATTAGAATAAGCATAATAAAATTAGAATAACCGGTGTTACTATACTGTAGAATACAGGAAAATAAGCAAAACTACACACTACATAAAATACTTTTAAGTTACACTTCATTAGAGGTGTTCAAAAACTGATGGAGTGACCTATACTATGCATAAGCTCTGATAAAGTTGCCCCCAGCCTACCAGTTTCCAAATGGCATATGTTCTCGGAATGGCTACATACTAACCTTTCACCACTCCCAAGAGAGGTGGCGAGTTCTCTTGAAGGGTTCTGTCAGGTTCCTGGGGAGGTACAACCATAGCAAGCGTATGCACTGGTACACGTGGGACCTTAAAACAAACCCACAGACACACACTCAGATAAAAAAGCCTTTTGAATGGACCAGCTCTTGAAGTGTTAATACAAAGATACATCTACAGCAGACCCTCCATTCCACTCTTCCTGAACTATGTATGTTATGCTACCTACCTCTTGATACGACCTGTCTGATGATATTTTATTGTGGATAATATGTCAAAATTAATGTTAGTCTTCACAAAATCCTGAGCTGTGTAAGCTAGAAACCTGTTAACATCTTTAGTCCTTTAATCAAGTAACTCCACTGGAAAGCTACCTCTCCAGTTGCCAGAATTCTAAATTTACACAATATATTTTCTTGCATCTAACAACCAAATTCAGCAAGAACATCTGAGGGGTGCTGTCACGAAGATTTAGAACTGCTGAAACAAAATACTAAGGAAACAACCAAGAACATAATATTATTTTGAATTACTAGTTTTGGGACTACCCCATGTAAGAAGCAGGAAAGGGAACAAATTTCAGGCACTCTTCAGGACACTGCCAATCAACTTTCTCATTCTACCACTGTCAAACACGTAGATATTTTTAATTTTTCTCACTATGTAAGTTTACATTTAAATTAACTTCAGAAGTCAACTGCTAAGTAAGTGCTTCTTTGCAACGGTCACGGTGATATTTAAAAGAAAAATGAAAAGCCTTATGCCTTACCTGAGACTGATCCTGAGATGGAGGTGTGAGCTGAGACAAGTCTGCTGCAGGAACCGACAAAACATTGTTTGGGTAATCCAGCAAGTAAGAAACAACATTTGTATGTCCACCTTTGGCAGCTTCAATGAGCATTGTTGAGCCATCCTGAAGTGATATTTTGGAAATAAAAAACCAGAAGATGAATTTTGACACCTGGTATAGCACGCAAGATATAAATTAGACCATTTAAAATTGCACATTTACTAATCTATTAAAATAACTACGTGGTTCTTTCAGTACCTATGATAATCACAGAATGGTTTGGGTTGGGAGGGGCCTTAAAGATCATCTAGTTCCAACCCCCCTGCCATGGGCAGGGATACCCAACTGCACAGTTGGAAGTGAATACCTTGAGCCGATGAGTAGGATCTGCCCCATGCGCCAGAAGGAGCTCAACAACTGCCAGGTGGCCCCCAGCACAGGCCAGTGACACCACAGTGTGGTCATTGTTAGCTGTAGCCCTGTTAACGTTGGCACCTGTAGAGACACATCTCAAATTAATCACAAGGAAATTCTTTTCAGAAGAAAGTATCGACAAGTATACTTTCGATATACAAGTATATCGAAAGTACTTTCTGGAATAGGGATAAACTTTTCTAATCTTCCTAATTCTCATTTTCATACACACTTCTAGGGTAAAAGCAAGGGATTTTGAGTAACTGATGGCTTCTAAACATCATCCTCCCCATCATGTAAAGCCAAGGCAGTAGTAACAGTGGGCTCCATAGCTGGTGAGAAAGAGGGAACACTTATGGGGTACAAAGCACAACTGGTAAATTTTCATTCTACGCTTTTATCAGCATCACTGCATGGTGCAATTATTACTGTTCCAGACAGTACTTGAGGTTGTGTTTTTTCTGAAGGAGGGAATGCTTTTTAAGAAACTGAAATATTTCATAGTATGGTTTGGGTTGGAAGGGACCTTAAAGATCATCTAGTTCCCCCCCTCTGCCATGGGCAAGGACACCTTCCACTAGACCAGGTTGCTCAAAGCATCATCCAGCCTGGCCTTGAAGACATCCAGGGATGGGACATCCACAGCTTCTCTGGGCAACCTGTTCCAGTGCCTCACCACCCTCTCTGTGAAGAATTTCTTCCTTACATCCAACCTAACCAACTTACTGTACTTCAAATCTATTTATTAATCAATGCAACAGAGTAAGAAAAGGTACTAGCAAAATATTTTGTTATTCATTGTATCATGAACTAAATTAAGTTCAAAAAACCCGTAGCAGGTTGACAAATGCTCATATACACATAAACAGATTAATTTTGAAGGATCACAAACACACAGAATTGTAAAGCAACATTTTAAGTATTTCAGTTAGTTAAACCAGTATTTTACCTTTGCTAATAAGGAATTGCACAGTGCACAAATGCCCAGCTCGCGCAGCTTTCATTAGTGGGGTTCTCCCACCTTCAGATTCATGCTCCTGTTATAAAGAAATAACAGTTTTATAAATGTGCAAAAACTGTATCATTTCTTCAGCTTTTGAACCATCTTGTGAAAATACCAGAATTACCTATCTCAGTAGAAGATCTATCTTATAAGCTGACTGTAATCAATATAAGATGACTGGAATCAATTTTTATGTTACCTTAAATAAGGCATCACACTGTCAAAAAGCATTAAGACCACATCCATGCTGTTATCAGACAAGGAAGCTTCCCTACTTACACACCCTCTTTTATTGCAGTGTTCAAACGTGTAACATACTTGAGAACAGTAACAGTTTGTTTCCTCCTCAAAAAGGGACAACGACTTCACACAAATACCATCCTGCATGAGGAAGTATACAAATGACTATGACTTTATGTGCAACAACTCTGGGGGCTTTCACATGCTGCATGCCAGACGTTCAAAACTGCAACAGCGTCTGAAGTGCAGACAAGATTTTTAAAACGTGCTGAAGAGGATCAGCAATAAATGAGACACACCACTGCAAGTCAAAAAAGTCTCTGAATAAGAGGACTGGAGAATAAGGCAGAAAGAAGACAAAAGGATCATATAAACCAATAAAAAAGGAATGCGCGACAAGAACAGTTTTCAAATTCAAAATTTTCTGAATACCGGAAAGATGTGGTTGAATACAACTGTATGAGAAAGTTAGAGAACTAGAAAGTTTGCCTGCTATATAGGCATGATCAATAGCACAAACAATCCTGACTAATACCCTCCCACAACAAGGGGAGAGAGCATCATCTTCCTGGCAATGGTTCTATTTGTGCTCTGAATATTCAGTCTGATCAATAATATACTGAGACATTGGTTTGTGGGGTTTTGTGGGTTTTTTTGGTTTTGGGTTTTTTTTTTTTTTTTATTGAATAACTGGGAAGTCAAGCTCTAAATTAACTATTTACTTCTGGAATGGCATGTGTATCTGACAGTGAAAGTTAACATTTAATACTGACAGTGGATGATACTGCTATTTACAAATGTAAAAGGACAAGAATAGATTTGACAGAACAAATCAGCTTCTTCCCATAGTTTGAGTATTCTTGAAAACTCTGCATATGTCCTTTGCATAGGGCTTGCTTTGGTTGCAAGCTGCACCTTAAGTTAGCTTTCTGTTCATACGCTCAGGGAAGAAATCTCTCGACTAGATCTTCTAATGGAGACTGACCCTGTGCAGAATATACAAACCAAGCCCTTGCTGTAACTGGGTTTACACTACCCCCTCTCCTACATGCTTTGCAGAGAGAGAAACGCTCTGCTCCTGCACCTTCATACAAGTTTGTATTATTGTATACTGCTTTAACACACATTTAAACTCCACATCAGTGCTCTGATGTCTTTGCTTACTTGGTAGTTTCACGCATAGGTGCACCCAGGCAGATAGGAAACCTTACACACTACTGGAGTCACCTCCTCTTTTTTTTTTTTTTAAAAGGTCGATCCCAATCCTAGAGCAGATGTCTGCTTAGCTGTCAATAAATATATGCATGCTTTTGGATTGTCTGCATGTCAGAAATATTTGTAGGACATGTAAAGCTAATTATGCTAGGATGTAGCCTTATGATGTCAGAGACATAGTAGCATGCCCTTGAGCTCTGATGCTTATCCTGCTATTTGGCATAGTTTTTCCTTCCTCAGCCACTGCCAATAATAAAAAGCCAGATACTGCTGTTTGCCTTATGCACAGCAAACCCCCGCTACTGTCGGCAAATCACTCACAAAGCAGCTATGGATGAAAAGAACTACTAAACACCACTTCACTCACTGAGCAGGCCCAGAATATCACTGCCCAAATAATTTAATAAACATTTCTAAATCCCCATCAATGCAACAGCAAAGATGGCAAGACGCAAAATTTATTTTAGGCCATTCTAGCTATATTCAAGGTAGGGAAAAGCCATCCTATATTGCTTTCAAATAGCATTTCAGATAACTAGCAGTAAGATTATTTGCAACATTGTCTATTCCTAACAGACGTCATCGCTGAAGTCTTAAACATGGATGTCAGGAGGCTTGCTCATTTAAATGCAATGCAGTTATTCTGCCCGGTTTAACCAACTGTCACCTCATCAAGCAGGCAGAACTTGCTCTTCAACTATTACATACTCTGACCACTTGCAGTACTGTACACATCATAAGTTCAGCCAAACGAAACCATTTGTGTGCCCACCTGCTGTAGATCTTCAAAAGTTACTGTATTTTGATGATGTTTTTACCATTTGAAGATAGAAATGCGAAATTAATTTCATCTTAAAATAAAATATATTACTTCACAACTCTGTTCAGCCCTAATGAAGGCTAGCAGATAGCATCAACTCAAGCTTTAAGGGAAGGCATCTAGAACGAGCCAAAATAAGCAGCTCAGCAGGTGCAGTGCCTTTGTCTACTCACATCCTCTCTTTTACCTGGAATAGCCATAAATTTCAAAGAAACTTTTTTTTTTAGCTGCCGTAGATAATCAAAATCAGGACAAAGAGCATGAAAGGTGTCCAAAAAGCATCCCCCATCAGGTTTCCAATGTGCTGCTTCTTTGTAATATGAAATACAGGCAAATGCTCATTCTTTCAGAAAAATACCTAGCAAGGAGTACTCATCTCCAAAGACCATTTCCCCAGCTATCTGTGCTGTAAGACTCACCACAGTATTCTCTCTTCACTGCTCCAATCGTGAGAAATACTGCAGTTAGTGGGATGAGAAAGAGGAATAAAGGAGAACACCTAGTTGAGTTTTGACTAGAAAAGCCATTCTATACACACTTGAGTGATGTGCTCTCCTGCTAATCCTGCTTGAACAAAAACAACACCCAAGAATTTTCTGTAGGTTTGGGTAGCAGATAGGAAGGAAGGGAAGAATGACAGTATTACCCAAATCAGTAAGAGTTTACATTTATATAAGCCTTCTCTACTGAGACTCAGAAAGGAGATGAGAATCCAGTCAGCAGCAGTGATTTCCTTTCTATACAAATCAATACTTCAGAGAGCAGAGCAAGAGCAGTGTCATCAGAAGTATCTTATGACAACCACTGATTATTTTTCTTCTAGATTTTGAGTTCGCTGGTTTAGGCAATTTCAAGATCAGCTACATAAGGGCTCCTCCCCTTCTCCCCCTCCCCACACACACCCCCCAGTTATTCTCCTTCATTCACACGTACGCATGGTCAGCAAATATTATTTACAAGGACATTTCTTCAAGTTTTTCTTTCCAATGTCGTACGTTATTTGTTAAAAGTTCGAGAACAAAATTTGCATTTTCAAAGTAAAGGTCCAACTACTCTCTTCAATTCTTTATTAAGCTCCTCCCATCTATGACAACAGTGAGTATTTAACAGCAATCTAAAAGTTATTCCAAGCAAAATTATTTAGGCAAAGTTCCTTATGCAAGACAACAGTGAAACAATACAGTTCCTAACACTATGCCACTTTGCTAATTTCCAAGGTTGAACTCTGATCCACAGATACAGTATTCTAGCAGTTACCAACCTAACTGTCCCAAATAACCTGCCTGAGATTAGACCAAACCAGTATTTCAGAAGCACCAAAAAACTCAACTAGGCCTCTAGTTTATAAAAAGGAAGACTTTACAGGAAGCTAGGTATGTACTAGCAGGTTTAACATAGCTACTTGTGCTAGTAGACTCAGTGAGGTAATGCTGCATTTGTGAAGGTTGAGATACTGGTTTTTAAAAAAAGGGTTTTAGAAAACCCAACAGAAGGGAAAATGCAGGACAGAGATGACATATCTACTCTACAGAGCAAGTATGGTGGTTTTTTTTTGAGAAACATAGATGCCTTAAAGCATGCTTTGTCATTAGCATGTATCCTGAGGCTGCAGCTTACAAGCATCAAAGGCCAACCTCACCTGATGCCTGCCCGGCTCTATGCCCTCCAAAATAGTCTTCTTTAAGTCCTCCTGCTTGTCCTGCGGAAGGAAAAAGAAGAACTCACGGCTCTTGTTCTACATATAAATGTTGTTCTTGGTCATGAAGACCTGGAATGTGAATTTAAATGGATCAGATCCACAAGCTCAAAACTCTGCTTTACTGGAATTAGGCAAGCAAGCACAAAGGTAAGACCAAGCAATGCAGCTCTCGCCAGTTAAGACTCCTTCCACAAGCCATTCAGATTCATGAAGAGAGCACGAAGGTCATACACAGCATCTCATTAAATACAAGATGACTTTTTGTTCACTACTAGTAAAAGAGAAGATTTCATCATACTTTGCACCATCCAGAGACTGCAACATAACATCCGAAAGGTGTTAACTACAGAAGTTAAACTATACGTGTCCTACAACCCTTTGTTTTATTTGTAGAAGACCGAGGGTCAAGTCTAAAAAGACCTGAAATCCTTGACCTTCTCCTGATGGTTCAAGAAACAGAAGGGAAAAAACACGGCAGCTTCTCAGCTCCATCACCGTAATGACAGCATAGCTATCTCCAGCATAGTTTCATTCAAATCCATACAGTATTGTCTACTTTTGTTTACAGCACATTTAAATGCTGCCATATGCACACTGCATCAAACAGGCAGTGTGCCATACGTATAAAGGAAAGTGAGTTGCTAATTAAGGAGTCACATTTATGTAAGGGATATGAGCTGAAGGGAAAGCAGTGATCCCTGCAATGACAAAAACATCTCTCTGTAAAAATACTTTCTCACAGGGGAAGAATCAAGAGTTAGCTTGGCATGCCCATATTGATTTTTTTGTTTTGTTTTGCAACCAGAGTTATGTGGACTCCAGGTAGCCAGTTTCAGTCTTTTAAGGAAAGCCACTCACGGAATTTTAACAAGTATAAAGAGATTTGGGGAGAGCCTGACAGTGTAAGATGAGAAGAATGCAAGGATGAAGCTGCCCTCAACGGTTCTCTTCCATCTCTCAATTTCAGCATAAAAGCACCCATGTATCTTGCAGTAGAAGGGTAAACTCTATCACTAAATTGACATCTTCTGCTCCCATGCAGCAGAGCCTCATGTACAGCTGCAAGGCAGCCCAGATTAGAAAATACCAATATAAAACTCTTTTCTGTACTTCACAACTGAGAAAAGCTGGGATCTTCTTGCTGTCCAAAAAAAGAACAATCTTTTGTTTTCAGCTACGCTGAAACAGGCAAAGATACAACCACCTTGTCAAGAGCAGTCGTGCTTTCAAAAAGGACACTGCCATCTCCAGTGTGCAGCATTTCATTCAGGTCTGATTCTGCATTAAATGGGAACAGGCATCTAAACAGGCACTTTTAGTTTATAGAACGGTATACAGCTTAAAAGCAGAATATTACCTCTCATTATATATCACCAATGGTCTTTGTGAGCTTTAAAGCCCTTAACCTATATCCTGTGGGAACATATATCACCACGCATGTCTTCCCTTATACAAGCTTTGAGATGAAGGTAACTGCTAGTAAAGACACAAAGGAGGGGGGAAAAAAAAAAACACCACTCATAGGAAAAAGAGTCTCCTCTCACCTTTGAGATCAGACAAATCCGTGCCACACAGGCAAATAACTGTATTACTGAAGGGCTGATTATTTTTTCCTGAAGCTGTTATACCATACCACCACTTTGGTGGTATGCATGAAGTGCTCAAAATGCTTTTATGAAGTCATACTTCAGACTTCTAATCTCCTGATTAGCAGATGTTTTGTCCCCATAAATAAATTTACATATGGTCCAGTGGCAGGAGCTCAGACTAAGACCCTGAAAGGCCCTAGTCCTGCAGGCAATAATGGAACTAGAATGCAACTAAGGCACAGAAGGGATCACAGGCTGAAGTCTTCAGACGTGCCTCATATTAAGTCATTCATATACTTGGCAAAAGCAAACCGATTTCAAAAGGCATACATTAATAAGGAGAGGTGTTGGCCTGTCAAGCTAGTTTTGCTATAGATTTTGACTTTTTCCTTGTAAGGACATGGAGAAGACAGATCCCTTAAAGAAGGGCATCAGAATAATTGGTAATAAGCCAGACTTCATAAACATCAGTCACAAGGAGATATAAATTCATCAAAGTACCATACATGACTGAGCAGCTCTCCAGCAAATAAACAGGTAAGTACTCTGACACTGTTCATTTCTATTGTAACTTGTCACTGCAGTGTTTTAGGTAAAAATTAACCACAGACCAAAGAAAGTTAATCTCAAACATAATTTTCCTTTTAGTTCTCCTGGTTCTTATAAAGCTACACTCCTTAATGAATCTACCAGAGCTCTCAAGATCTTTACTGGTTCTTGAAGTGAATTACATACTTGATATCTATGCCAGAGGATCAATCCCTGAAAAGCGAGAGTTCCAGTTTTCTACTTGCAAGAACAACAGACTTCTTGTGCTGAGACATGGTGGTAATAATCCCTCCCAGTTCAGATAAACCTGTACTGCAGACTAGAATCATTTATCGTATGAGTACAGAACGGTTCAGGTTGGAAGGGATCTTCATAACCATCTCGTCCACTCCCCTGTCATGGGCAGGGACACCTTTCAGGTGCCAGGTTGCCCCATTCTATCTGACCTAGTGAAAACTTCCAGGGATGGGGCATCCACAGCCTCTCTGGGCAACCTGTTCCAGTGCCTCAGCACCCTCATCATAAACATGCTCAAACTTTGGCTCACAGTTCTATTTTGAGATTGAGAAAACCTCAACTGGACATGAGCAACACACAGGAATCAGTTGAGTGAGTTGGGTAACTTCAGGCAAGTTTGAAAACTGAGGCCTTCCATGAACACAATACAGGAACGCAGCCTGACAGAAATATCTCCTGCCCTCTGCCAACCCAGCATCAGAGAGGCTCCTCTTCCCACCTGCAATCCCACTCAGTCCTGACCTTGTGCCAATTGGAGAGACCTGAGAAACCAAGAAAGATGTCAGGTCTTAAACTATATCATATGCTTGCTAAATCATCGAATGAAAGCTCTGAATTGGGAAGAAATGGAGTAAGTAACTTTCAACTATCAACTTTCTCTCCTCACTCTAGAATCAGGGAGAAGAAAAATCCTCAAAACCTATTCCCCTTGCCTTCCTCTCTGGATGAAAACAGAATAGGCAGGTGGCATGCGAAACAAAGTTAACAACAGCAAAATCTAGCAGTGGCTGCATCTCTACAGCTAAACAAAACAGGGCCAGGAGACAAGCCTGATCTCCTAAGGTACGGGATCACTGGTCATTGACACTGCTTATTCCTTTAGACCCTTTCCTGGCACTGCGCTGGCCCTGTCAAGAATCACAGGAGAAAAGGTGACCAGGGACTGTTCCCAACAAGCAGCATAGAAAATGTGACATCAAGTTAGTCTCCACTTATCTCAGAGCCTTCGCACCCTCAAGAACCCCTTCAAGACCTCATCCCACAACCCAGGGGTGTCCAACATATGTTCCCAGTACCGCATTATGAAAACACTGCTCTGCTGGGTTGCATTGCAGCCACTGACATTCTATAGACACAGGGGCACAGCCCCAGGCTCAGTGGCCTGTCAGGTCAAGTGCTGCACAGCATGGATGTGTTCAGTGGTGTCATTTGTCCTTCCAAACAGAGAGCAGCCCTCAGCCCCGTTTTATTTTACTGTTCAAGACCTGACCAGCACTTCAGACAAAAACGACCACTCCACAACAGGTTAAAATGTTGTATGATCAGCTCCTCAGTGACTGTGAAACAAACCTCAGGCATGAAGGTTTCTGGAAATGAATGAAACATCATGAAAGCAATCCCAGGGAAGACTGAAGTTGCAAGATGAAAAAGGAAAGAAAAAGCATCTGAAGATGTACTTTCATTTGCTATGTCTGAACACCAGGAGAACAAAATTAACTAGATAAATGAAGACGGACCAACCAGAGGTCTAAGTCCAGATCTGCACTCAACTCCTTACTCCACCACAGACTTTCTGGAACAATTTGGTGAAATCAAACCTTATTATTTCAAAGAAAACAGAAAACTAGAATAATTATCTCCCACACTACTACCAAAGAAGCTTTTTCATACTCCAGCAGTAAGGCAACACACTTCAGAAACCTTCCTCAGAGCAATTATAAAAACAGCTTTATTAAAAACAGCTTACAACTTGTAATAAAAGCAAACCAACACAGAGGTTTGAAAGGAAACTGCACCAACCCAAGGCACCTGCCATAAGCATTGCTGCAGTTTTGCAGGCATTTCCCCATTTACTTACAATCAGAATTCAAAACAGGTGGATTTATAGGACAGGTCTCCCTTTTATGTGCAATTTTCCATTGCTTCTGTACTGTATTTTTCTTGACAGCTCCCCATTTTGATTGGCAGTACAAAAAAAATGCAGTAAAATAAAACTTACTTTAGAAAGGCTTTAGAAAGATTTCTCAGAAATACTGATCAGAACTAAATGCTAAAAGCCGCAAGCACTGTTCACCTTAGTCATGAAAGGGGGGAAAAAAAGACAAGTCTTATATTTCAAGTAAGATTTAAGCAGCAGCACTTGCACGTTTTTAAAAGTTTACGCACAGCAATTTGTTTGTTTGATTTGGGCTTTGCTCCTCATTATGAGATTCTTCAGGGATTATACCTTTTTTATACCCAAGCACTTACTGGGTATTAAAAAAAAAAAAAAATTTGAAACGCCTGAAACCTATCCTGCCTCTACTAAAGTGGCTGATGCTCAGTACCCAACGTGAACTGAGCAAAGTGCAGCAGATATGCCAACACCCCCATCCCGCCCATCAACATGACCCTTCTCCCTCGTAGGAACACATGAAGCAGAACTTTAGTGCAGAAGAATTAGTAAGGCCTAGAAAAAAATACATTCAAAAGCAAAGTGGAAGTATTATTAATTCACAATTACAGCACTGATTTATTAATATTTGTAAATATAAACTTAAAAAATAAACCCCTTAGACTGAAATTTAAGTAACTTCATTAGGGTGCTGATTTCTCAGATTCAATTATAATATTTTCTGGTGTTCTTGTTATTTAAAAGGCAGGAAAAAACCTTAATATATCCAACCAAAAACCCAACCCCCTCCCCAAACAAAAAAAAGCCCCACACAAGCAGAGAATGTGGAAAAAGGATAGTAGTAGAAGAAAAAACCCAAAAAGGCAACCAAAGAACAAATCATCCCTGCTTATGTCTTATTAGACATAAGACTCCTGAACTCCTTTAGAAGATTAAGGTATCAATTGCTTTTTACTTCTCAAAAGCTAAACAAACATCACATCCCTGGAGCTGATGAGGCAGTTTTAGGTCTCTGGCTACATAACACCAAAAAAAGCCAAGACAGCTATGTAAACAACTTCATTATGATTAAATGCATTACAGAAAGTAAACACTGTGAAAACAGTATGCTAAAACCACGAGTTACAAGAAAGAAGAGAGTTGTGGAGCAAACCAAAGAGATCATATTATGCTGTCATTTAAAAGGCATTGCTTAGTTTGAGGGGTTTTGTTACAGTTTTTAAGCAGCTGAGACTCTCAGTGTTCAGTAATTAACACTAAAATGGGGAAGTAGTAGTTCCTAATATTAAAACATTTTAAATTTAGGGCAGTGAAGCACGTAAACTCTAATCCACAACTGTTTGGGATAAAGTAGCATAACGAATAAAGGCAATGCAGAAATGTACCCTGCTAAACAGTTAAACTTCTGGATTATACTGAAATGAAGATAATCAACTGTCACAAGTGTAAGATATAGCTAAAACTTTTCACTTAACAGATGAAAGATTAACCAGTAAGAATTTTTTAAACTAAACAGAATAAGCAGGATTTTTAAAAGCCTTTTTCATGCCTCTTTTCACACCCATATGTGATCAATTGCTAAAATGCTCTTCCTGCTCTACAAACATATGAGCTTTGGCATACAGTTTGAAAGTACTTTCCCCACAAGATGCAGCACAAGTCTTACCAAATCAGCACCAGCTTGAAGCAACACATCTGCAACATCAGTATGTCCATTTTCACAGGCATAGGTCAAAGCTGTATCTCCTGTCGCAGTGGTGGCGTGAACATTAGCTCCTAGAAACACATTAGTTCTTTCTTACTCGACATCTCTTTATCAAGTATTTCATATCAGAAACACAAAAATCAAGGCACTTCATCTGTGACAAGAACTATATCCAACTGACCAACAGCCTCCACAGCCCATGGGCATTGCTGTCATGGCAAAAACTGCTCTTGCAGAAAAAATATTCCAAAGAGATGGGATAAGCCAAGTCTTGGAAAAAGCATCACTGGCAATCTAAGCGCTTAAACCTATATGCTCACTATATTCCTAAGTTTCCTCTACAGCAATGAAGGTTTCAATTGTTAGGGCAAATAAAAGTGAATCCAGACAGTTGTCTAGACTATTCATTTGACAGAGCTGCATGCCAAGGAAAACCAGACAAAATGCATGCTTAGTATCAAAACTACAAGACCATACACTTCTATAAATGTCATTCCTTCCCTGCTCTTTAAAGTCATTTGCTTTAAAATTATTTTGTTGACTTAGTTTGACTAGCTTCATGTATGCCAGCTACATGAAAACTATGCATGATCCTTGCTATGAAATGCATTACTCTTCAAAAAAAAATGCCAATGTAATTAGCCATTTTCTTATTTTCAAGGTGTGAGATATATTTAGAGACTCCCTGATGCCAAAACAAGGCTCCTCAATGAACTTTCTACATTATCAGAAGTGCAAGTAGCATTCCAAGTAAGCTGGCAATGGGTGTCACATGGTGGTATCAGAGCACAAAGACACAGTTGTTACTGTCCCTCGATGAGCAGGGAACACTACTTTCTAGAATTAGAAATCCAGACAATTTTATACGTATTCTTAGAAAAGGGCATACAAATAAATCACCTCCAATAGCAAGGAAGATTTCCAAAATACAGCTCCTTTTTACTTATTATTTTAAGCAGTATTACTACACTTTAGTCTCTATCAATTTTAAACTGACAGATGAACTGTCAGATGGACTCACGTCCAGCAAGATTTAATCTACTACTACATTATACAGAAGTAAAAAACTCACTTGTGACACAAATTCAGCACACTCTAGAATCTGTCTTGCATACCATTTCCCAGGGCACAATTCCTAAAGTACTGGTTATTCAGAGAGACTGACTGCAGGTAATCAGGCTCAGTCAAAGCAGGAGTAGCATATAAAAAACCAAGCATTATCTGTATTAACATTATGTACTAAATGCAGTTAAACAGGAAACAACGTTGCTCCAGGAGGCCCTTTCCTCTCTAAGCAGTATCAAACAATATTAAGATGTAACATATGCTTTTTTTCTTCCTGCTAAGGTATCTGAGAATATAGTTCATTGTTACAACACTGCCACCATCAAGCCCCGGTATTGTCTAAATCATATAGAACACTGAGTCTGTAATACCTGAGGGTAGATCATTTGCACTGTACACATACCTGCTGCCAGCAAGTATTTCACCAGTTCAAGATGACCCTCTTGAGCAGCTTCCATCAAAGGTGTTGAGCAACCAAGTTCTATATCAGCTCCTGCCTTAATAAGGAAGTCAGCTACTTCAGAAAACCCTCCGCAACATGCCAGAGTAAGAGCAGTTTCCTGCGTTTCCTCTGTCTGCGCATTTATATTTGCCCCTAAAAAATAAAATAGCTGTTATTTCAACTAATCAGACCACGGGGTAGAAAGGTGAATGCTCATCACCTCCACAGTTTGGGTGTTTTAGCTTTGCTCTGTAGTTGCAGCAATAAGCGGTGACAGCCACAGGCTACATCAGAGGAATTTGCAGAGAATACCCAATGGCGAGCACCCAACACTGCATTCTTCACCACAAATGCTTAAGAAACAACAGTGATCTCACCTTGTGCCAGTAGCAAGGCTACCATCTCTTCATGGCCTTCCCGGGCAGCTTCCATTAGAGGAGTATAACCTTCATCATTAACTTCCTCAAGGTTAGCTCCCCTTTCGATCAGAAGAGCAGCCAACTCCACATGTCCACCACAAGCAGCCAGAGTGAGTGGAGATTCAAAGGAATCTGCAGGCATATTCACTTGAGCACCACTGTCTAAAAGCAAGCGTGCCACTTCCACATGTCCATCCTGCAAAACACAGGCAAACACAAGAAATGGTTGAAGTCACTTGATGCTGTACTTGCAACCACTACCGTACTAGGTATAAAAGTGATCCTAAAATAACAGGGTCTGTTTTACTTATGGTGGTTCAATTTATGATCTAGTTACGGCAATACTTGGATTAAAGTGACATTCAGATTTCCACCTACATCTAGGTTAGGTTTAACTGCATGAGGAAAAAAGAGCTAGATATATGCTGGGGCTTTTTTTTTTTTTCTCCTTTCTTGGGGGAACAGGGAAAGA
>NW_010249621.1:44489-59109 GCF_000690775.1 Eurypyga helias
GAGTTGTAGGATAACACTTCCTTAAATATCCAACAAAATACCTGGGACACGAAAGTAATAAAGATAGCAAACAAATATCACAAGTGATAAACCCACTTCATGACTAAACCCTAAAACAAGCACTGGGGAAAAAAAAAAAAAATCTTCTTTTTCTTTGTAGTTAATTTCTGGCTTCTACAGACCAAAAAAAAAAAAGGTCCAATTGGCAGTTTCTATATCCTGAGAAAGATACCTGCAGAGAAACTGAAGTGGGTTACAATGAGGTAGGTAACAGGAGGAGGGAAGACTCGGATAAATCTTAAAGAAGACTGAAAAGCCCCTGGGACCGAAGCAATTTTTGCCAGGGGTGGAAGAGAATTAGGATTGCCAGAGCGGTCTGTTTGAGTCCTTACCAATCAAAGCATATAAATGTAGCTGTCAAGCTTCTCAAAAAACTATTACTAAACTGCTCAAAGTTACTTGAAATACACCAAGCACCAAAAATCCACGTTTCACCTAAGGTGTGGTTTGTAGAGTGCCGCAATACCTCTGCAAAGGGGAAAACAAAGAAGCTTTGGCATTAGGAAGGAAGAAACACTCACACGGTTTCTGCCTCCCACATAACTTAAGAAACTGGGATCCAAACTTGTGGAAGAATTTGGAGAAGAGATCTTGGAAAACAAACAAATTAAAAACTACATCAACTGAAGGCAGAAGGTTCAAGTTATGCAAAGAGTGCTCAGTGAGATGCAGAAGGTCTGAAGGTCTAATCAGAGGACAGTTCATACTAGATCTTCCCTCAGCGTACACAATTAACAGGATAACTTAAAGATGGAAAGGGAAGCCAAGTAAAAGACTTGAATCAAAGAATGCTTATGGTATCTCTCAGTGGAGAGAAAACCACTTGCTGCCTTGCATACTTCAGGTGCATAGGTACTAACTAGGTGCATCACCTCAGTCACTCCGTTTGCCAAAGAAACACAGGGTTCTTCCAGAAGGAGTAAACTGTCAGCCAGCTTTGACGATTTAGAGCCCTGTGACCTGACACAGTGGTTCTCCTGGGATTTGAGTTAAGCTGGATTAATTCTTTAAACTAGCCCCAAATCATGCTGACAGATTTTGCTAGAGAACTAAAGAACAATTCTTCCTGAGGGAGACATAAAAAGGGCCCATGTCAGCGAAAAACAGTAGATGTTTTTGTGTTGTGTTATTGGAAGGAAATCTAAATAGCTGGGCAATACTAAAGGGGAAGGAAAAAAAAAAGTCTAAAAAAGTCATTAGAAGACTTTGCCCAAGATTCAAGCCAGAGGTGTCCAGGCTAGGGCCCTGATACCTAGGGATGATTTATAAATTTATGAAGCTAAGAATTCCACTAATCCCCCTAGCTGAAGAACTTCTGTATTAAGAACAGCAGCCTCAAGCAAACTACTAGTTCCCCATTCTGATCTCACCAGAACTGTTAGCCAGTAACTCAAACAGCTAACACAGAGCTATAGAAAAAGGGGCAAGAGGGAGATCAAACACACAGCTCCTGTCTTAAATTGACCACTAAGCAGACAGTAAGTAACCCAAGACTGACAGTAATCAGTCTGTAAATTAAAGTCAGGCTGCTGTTCTCAGAGAAGCTGGCCAAAAGCCAACAGCCTCATCTAACCAAAAGGCATTATCCTAGGTGTGGGACTCCATTGTGATCAAAACAAACTAAAGCTTACAATATAATTGATGATCAGCGATCAGACCTCTCAGCTTCCTGTATTTGCAGCATTCATTAATTGCAAAACAGAAGACTGGGAAAATAACAATAACTTGGTGGAACGGTTCCGTTCTGCAAGGGTGTAGCCGAAAGACAGCAATGAACAAACTCCATCATTTTATTTGGAGTTGGGACTTCAGTGGATCAATTTCCTCCCTGTTGCTTTTAAAGATCAATACACTCTGTAATTCAAACTAGTCTGAAACTTCCAAGAGCCAAAAACGTGCAGGCAACCCACAAAACTTTGCCTTCCCCAAGCAAGACACTTCACAGTCTTTAAGTCAACCCAGTGCTCAGACTATATCACTGTGAAAGACAAAAAAAAGCCTAAATCTAAACAGAACAGTGAGCTGATTAAAACATTTAGTTTGCAGTCATGCTGCAATCTCCTTTAGGTGACAGCATACACCTGCTGCAACTGTATCCTTCTGAATTCCTTATTAGCACTGGGCTTTCACACAGGGAAGAGTATTTCAGGGTACTATTACCATCTCACTATCGGAAGACATAAACACAGCTTGAGATGTTAGACTCTGACTTTGGTCACTTGCATCATCACCTCACAACTGCACCGAAAGAACACTTGATCCTTCAGCTCTTGGAGAATGAGGAACATTGCAGTCAACCTGCTAAGGATTATAGGTACTGAGAGCAAATTATGTTTTCCTCCAATCACTATGCTTCCTATGAAAACAAGGTCCATGTTCTTTCTTCAAGTAAGTTTCCCAGCTTGAAGAATAGATAAAAGGTCACCTAAGTTCTGGACAAAAATGGCTGCAGATATGCTCTGACACAACAGCACGCTCTTTATTAAGATGAAGCTCTTAGAAAAGGATGACTACTTTGTCAAAGTCCTCAATGACTACTTTGAAGATATACGAGTTGCCCAAGAACTAAACTACTTTTGACCTACCATTTTATTTTTAAAAGAAAAACCTCACAGCACCACTTACAGAAACTTGAAATAAAGCAAACCATCTCTACATGCAAAAAACTTCCTGCAGTGCTGAAAGGACAAGTGAAATGCAATAGTCATCCAGCTCAGTGCAATTCTGGAAGGCTCATACCATGATAACCTGAGAGACCTTATTTCTAAAGGCAAAGGTTGAAAACTGTTACACTGCAAAACAAACAGTGACTTGGGCTCAACCTACAGCTTCACTACATGGCAGATTACTTACCCCTATGCTTCACAGAGAGAACATTTAAAACACATCACACTCCCAAAAATCAGAATCATCTTTCCCTGTAACCAATTAGACTGAGAAACTGGCCACCTGTGACAACTACAGCAAAGGCTTTCTTATGATGAAAACCAACACACTCGCAGACCCAAAACAGTTTGTTAACAAAGGCTCACTCTATTTCATCACGTATTTTATTCCTCCCTCACTGAACATGGAGCAGTACAAATAAAGGCTATTTACCATGCAGGCCTCCATTAGTGCCGTGTGCATCTCATCGGTTTTGTGTTCTTGATCAGCTCCAGCTTCAAGCAAAAAACGAACCATATCTAAATGGCCTTCAAACGAAACAGATCAAAATAAATAAGCATTTAATATCACAAATGTTCAGTAGAACAGCCACTACACACTGAAATAATTTAGTTTTTCATAGTTTGCTATTACAGTTTTTACTAATTATAATTCGCAAACCTGCTTTTTTTAAAGCACTCTAAAAAATACAAACGCAAAACAGACAGCCAGACTTCAGACAGTCTTTCCCAGCAATACTGGGCAACTATGAGAAGAAGACAGGCCTCTAATTCAAGTTTACACAACAGGAACCTTTCCTTGTGACATCAAGCTACAAAAGACTTTGCTTATTCCTTATTCAACTGTACAATGACATACATTTCAGTGTTCCAAGGCAGCACAGAATGGGGGGGAATTATCTTTAAAGACAGGTCCATGTAGGTCTGAACCTAAAGCTATTTAATCACAGCATTCAGACATATTTCTGAGAACTAAGATACACACATTATGTCACATTATGTTAGCTGACACTATTGTTAAAAGCTACTACTGAACTTGACCAATACTTGTTTTCAACTCTATCATGGCTTCTGGCGTTTTAGCATTTGTCCCTTACACGTGATACATTTTACCATCTCAATGAGCATCCTTCTCCAAGGCAAGACTTAGTTAGGAAAACAACATTCTCCCCAAAGATAATACAGGTAATAAAGATTTACATTACATGCCCCGCCAACATACCCAGAAATACTATTACTGAAATTTCTTTACAAGGAACTACCACATGCTGCAGAAAATCCATGACAAATTCAGGTGCAAGTTTTCAGAATGGTTGTACCTAGTATGTATCCTCCACTTCTAATGACAGAGACAGAACCTTAAGTTACTATGACAATGATCCACATCATTAAAGCTTCTATTGAAACAAAAACAATTGTTGGAAATTTTATGGAGGTTTCTGGAAGAAATACGCTTGGGAAATATATTGGATTACCACTGCACTAAGCTATTTTACACAAAAACTTTAAATAACAAAAGAAATTAAGTCTACAAAAGTTCATAATAAATAACAATTCGTAGACATCTTCCAAAATTACACTGAAGGAAAAGTATCCAGTATATCCATAATACCATCGTTTTCACCCCATTAGGTATTCCAGGAACATTTGTTCTAACTTAGCTAAGAGAGATGTTCAGAACCTGCAGACAGTTGGTGGGAATCTGAAAGAAATAGGGAATGCAGTAGTAGGGGAAGAGGAGAGTGGTGGTGTGTCAAAGCACGAGCTTGGACGCAGCCAGTCACAAGTTTTCATATGCAATGTCCAAAACATGTCCACCACTTTTGGACACAAGCAGACAGGCTTAGCATCGCTACACTGTGGATGAGCATTTCCTGACACTGAGCTTAAACCAGAATCCTGTAATTCAAAATTCTTAAGAAAATATTCAAAATATGGCTGGAAGCTTTAGTTAGACAAATCCTACCAAATAAATCTAAGCAAAAATACAAAACAAGGCAAGAGACAATACCTTTATAGCATGCAAGTGTAAGTGCACTTTCTTTGAACTCGTTGGAGTGAGTGTTGATTCCTGCACCATATTCCAGCAATACTCTCGCAACCTCAACATGACCTGCACTGGCTGCTTCCATTAAGGGGGTATGCCCATTCTCATTGTGGTCTTCTATATTAGCACCGGCTTTCAATAGCACCTTCACTATGTCAACAAAGCCCCCAGCACAAGCGTAAGTGAGAGCTGTGTTCCCTGCAGAGAAGAAGTTCACATGAAAGCCCTTTCCATCACCCACTCCCCTAATACAGGAAAGGAAATCAAGTTTTAACAGGAAAGGAAATTAAGTTTTAACGGCTCTGAACAAAACCAAGTACATCACTAGCAGCAGCCTTTTACCTCACAGCAATGTTACTCCAGCCAGTAATTTCATGATGGGTATAAAATCCCAGCATAACTATAATGTGAGAGAGTTTTAATGCTAAGCCAATTATAATAATATTATTATTATTATTAGGTTTCCTACTTCAGCACACACACAGCAATCAAGTACATACACAAAAATACCAATGGTCACTGCAGAGTTTGGGGGGTGGGGTGTTTGGGTTTTTTTTGTTTAAGACAGTATCCTGTAATCCCCTGAAAAACTGGCTGGATGAAACCAAATTTATAATTTAAAACTCTGGTACCATAAACTACAGACAGTCACATACGGCTCATGTTCTAAATGCTATGGTCAATTTTAAGGTAAGTTCTGCCAAATATGGCTACACAAGAACATTTCATAGTTCAGACACCTGACTTCTTTAAAACTTGAACACAGCTTAAATTCTATCTTAATATTAGCAGAATCCAACTGCAGATTAATACTCTCAGCAAGGTTTGTTAAGCTGTGTTCAAGCATCAGCAATGTAGGCAACATTTGACGCTCAAAGAATTGTACCTTCTCTTTGGTAAAAAGCAATAGGCAGAAGCAACTGCTCTTGACCAGATGTGTCCCATGGTTGTCTTAACGGACAATTTTGGATTATACAGATGAGAAAAACTGAACTTCATGTATTTTTCTGGTCATCTAACACCACAGTGGTTCTCACAGAACAGTGTTTTCCATTACAGTTTATATTAAAAACAGTCTTTAGTAACGGACAGGTAAGACTCTGAACACAACTGCTATGTATGTGGTTTATTCTTAATGGTTCTTGTCACGTTTTCTTGTGAATGAAGCTATCGGACAAATACAGATGTTCAGAACTGTTGCATGTCTTATGTGTCAGTCTTAGTAATTCTTTATGTTCCTGCTTCCCAGTTACCTGTTGAAGACTGTGCGTTGACATCTGCACAATGAACAAGGAGAAGCTTAACAATATCTACATAGCCTCCGCTGGCGGCTGCCATTAAGGGAGTTATATCTCCTTTATTTCCTCGATCTTCAACATTCGCATGCATTGCTAGTAGCACCTGGAGAAAAAAGTTCACTTTAATGAATACCTTGTAACACCAACATTTTGCTTTTAGTTCAGTCAGGCTTGTTTTTCTACATTTGCTCATATCCGCTAAGACCAACCTTAGGTAACAGTGCAATACTGACATTTTCAAAAGTCACGGGCACCAAAACAAAGCTGCCCACTTTGCGAAATATCACCCAGAGCACAAATTCTGCTCTTGGGTACACAAGTACGAATGGCAAAAATTAACACAAATGAATGCACTGTTGATACAGATATGATTTTAAAAGGGATTGAGTGACTGAGGCATGAGTTTTTAGAAGGTAACCACTTGTATTTGATGTTGCTGCTATATTAGATCCTCTTTCAATGTCTGCTTGGTAAAACAGCTTGATTGCATCTACAACAATGTCAGAAAAGTAGATACATCATAAAACACAAGACACATGCTTCAGACAAGTCCCTTAAACCTAAAGGTATATATGACAGCATATTCCATTAAAAAGACAATGATAGTAGGAAGCCCATAATAAGTTGTATTAACTGATATTCTGCAGAGAATATTAAAAAAATATTATAATCAGAATAGCTAAAGTGTTTACCTATCAAAGAAGCTCCTTAGACAATGCTTCACAAAGTTTTAATTGTGATTATAGTTGTTACTTACTTGTGCCAGTTCATAATATCAAAAAAAGCAAAGGAGGCTCTCCCCTTCTTCAGTGTGTTCATTTACACTTCTTCCTTCATCTAACAGCTTCCGGACAGCATTTACATCCCCATCTGAGCATGCTTCTGCCAAACTGCGACTGGGAAAATCAGTTACCAGAGAACAAGCTCAACATAAATCTGCAATATATGGGTAGCTTTCATATGCAAGGGAGAAGTCTTTACTTAAAAACTTGTGACATTAGTACTAAGCCTCATTAGAATATATACCTGACAGATTTATTTTTTTTTTTAAAAACACAAAGTATATATATACACATTATTTCCATAAGTGAAATGGAGATAAAGACCTTTAGCTCTTCTCCTCATCCTAAGCTCGCATATAGACTAGGTGCAGAGAAGGGTAGTCAAAACTAGGTAATTTGTGGTGTGTGCAAGGCACAGAAGTAAACCTCACTGATGCTACACACACTTTGCTGGAATACCAGGCACAGAGGTTATGGCTACGACCAACTACTGACTGTAGATACCAAGGCAAATTTCTAGTAGAGATAGAGCCAAAAAGTGAACAGCCTAGTATCACAGAGACAACTAATAATGAATATTGCTACAAGACAAACTCCTAACAGCTGTCTCTCTTGTAGTGGGACTATGTCCTTCTCTTCATTAGCCTAAAGCTTTTTCCTTTAATTGAAAACACCAGTGTCTTAATTTAAGCAGCCATTTTAAAGAAAAATCCTTACCTTACCTAATGACATCTTAAAGGAAGAAAGGAAAGGAGCCTTACAGAAGTTTACTATGTTTCCTTTCACGCACTGTTAAAAGCATATTACAGAAGTTTTCAGATGGATGAAATAAGTCAGTTAACTGCACATTTTTAAACGGCAATAACACCACAAATCCTACATGGAGCACTACTAATTCATCCTTAAAAAAAACAACCTCATAAGTGGTAATTACAAGCTAAAAGTCAGACAGAAAGACAAGCCAAACCCCAAGTTCTTCGCACCTAAAAGCTCAGATGTCTATAATCACTACTTTTACCATCATTAACCTCTGAAGAGAATGGCTATTTCCCCTGAGACCCAGGAAAGCACACTAAACAAATCTTGAAAAAGGTGAGCTGAGCTTCAATCTATTTCAAACCGACACCTGTCCTTTAATACTTTTCTATACAAAAAGACTAACAGCAAAGACAACCATTAAAGTACTGCTAAATGCAAGTGTAAACAAGAGCAAGTCATGCTGGGTACCAACTTGGTTACACTTCTCCAACTGACATCATTTTATTTAGAAAGTATATGCAAGGAATCATGTTTCCCCTCCCACTGAGAACCAAGCCACAGTTAATGCCCTGGAGGGAAGGAGAAGGGAGGAAGAGACTTCTGATATGAACAGTACTGGACTGTATGTGATTAATTCCTATCAGCCTATTTTATTTGCAAGATATGGAAGCTTGTTTCTTAAAATAAAAACTAGTATACTCAGATTCATTAAAAACCTCAAACCTCTACTTTTCGTCTGTAGAAGACAAAAATTCACTCATAATGACGAAAATAGCCATTTGAGTACAAAGTTCCCTCAGGAAAGCATACAAGTTTCAATTGTTCTAAGACTGTAATGGTTAAACTACATTAAGTACCTATTTTAAAAGGAAGTAATTTGCCATATAAGCCAAAACGAAGTAAACTGTACTAGCAAAAAGCTGATATCTGACCTGAAGAGAGTACCTGTTATTTGATCACTTACATTTGCTTTATAATCACTAAGTATTTTAAAAGCAAAATAACTGGTAGTTTGGTAAAGGTTATTATTCAGCTACATAGTCAAGTCCCTATACTGAAGCAATGGGTTCGCACTAAAAGGCTGCAATACACTATCCAACCTCCCACCTTCTCCTGAGGTAGGAGAGCGAGCTGTGTGCTCACAGCACCAGCAGTCAGCTACACAGCCCTGCTGCAACCCACACGTAATCTGACATTTACAGCTCAGATTCCCGTGTTCAGATGCGAGGAGAGGGTGAAGATTCACAACCTTTTGCACACACACAGTTTAGCTGTTAGAAATGGGAGCCACCCAACACCATAACCTGGGAGACAAATCCTGAAATAGATCCATCATTCTCGTAAGAGGACCCTAAGCCACCTCAGGTAATACCGAACTGCTGTGAAACCAAACAGGCTCTGTGAAAAAGCTATTAAGAACAAAACTCATGGTTGATTCTAGCTGAGCCAGGCAACTCTACAGGTCTTCCAGTTTGCTCTCTGCTCAGGTTCCCTTTGAGATATTTCCAAGACGTTTTGTAAAAGTGACAAGAATGACTCTGAGACCATCTTCCAAATGAAGCACAGGATGCTCTTGACCTTTGCTCCAAAGCTGCACTGCTGGCTCATGTTCCACTTGTTGTCCACCACAAAACTCCAATCTTTCTCCAAAATTGCTTTCCAGCAATTCAGCCGCCCCAGTCTGTACCAATGCACAGAGGTATTTTTCCCCATATGCATTTCCCTTTGTTGAATTTCATGACTTTCTCCAGTTTGTCAAGGTCCCTCTGAATGGCAGCACAAACATCTGGTCCATCAACCACTCCTTTCAGGTTCAGGTTCGTATCATCTGCCAACTTGCTGAGTAAGTACTCTGTACCATTGTGCAGGTCACTGATGAAGACGCAAAACACTGCTAGCCCCAGTATCATCCTCTGGAGTATACCACCAGCAACTAGCCTTCATCTGGACTTTAAGCCACTTAACAACTCTGAGCCTAGCAGTTCAGACAGGTTTCAATCCACCTCCCTGTCCACCTACCTGGTCTGTACTTCATCAGCTTCTCCCACAGAATGCTGTGCAATACAGCATGAAAAGACTTGCCAATGTCAAGTTAAACAGCAGCCACTGCTTTCCTCTCTTCTACCAACATAGCCATCTCACTGTAAAAGGCTGTAAGGGCAGGCTTGATCTCCCTTTCGTAAATCCATGCTGACTATTTCCTATCATCATTTTGTACTTACAGTGTTAGGAAATAGCTTCCAGGAGGATCGACACCTTTTCAGGGACTGAAGTGAGGCTCACCTGCCTATAAGTCGCCTTAGATCTCCTTTCTTGCCCTTCTTGGGGTCAGGGATGATATTTGCTTTCTTCCAGTCCCCAGGAACCTCCCTCATTCCCCATGACCTTTCAAGTATATTGAGATTGGCCTTGCAGTGTCATCAGCCAGCCCCTTTAGTACTCATGGGTGCATCCTAACAGGTACCATGAACTTGTCCACTGGACTGTGTCCAACCTGTTTAAATGCCCTCTGACCTAACAGCAAACAAGGACTAGCCCCCTCCTTGGTCCAGACCTTTCCAATCATCTTAGGGGCTTGGGATTTCTGAAAGCAAATCTCACCAGTAAAGCCCAAGGCAAAGGCAGCATTCCTACCTCTTCCTCTTCTATCCCTATCACTAAGCCCCCGGCCATATTCTGAGGCAGGCCCACACCTTCCTTCATCCTCCTTTTGCAGCTGTTACACTCACACTATAATACCTTGTCTTTCATGCCCTTTGCCAGATTCAGCTCCAGATGGGCTTCAGCTTTCCTAATCGAATCCCTGTATGCTTGGACATGGTCTCTATATTCCCCTGGCCTACTTCCATCTTTGGTATCCTTCCTTTTTATGCTCAACCATGCTTCCCCAGCATATTTTCATCTCCACATGTTTTGATCTACAAGTAATTTCTCTAGCTTCAGTTAGGAAATTAAACTTCTATATTTGCATTTACATTTTGAGCAATGACTCAAGACTACTGCCCTTATTGTAGGCGCTATGTTTTGCAAATCCCAAGTCTGAATTTCAAGAGGAAAGGAAATGCAAGACTATCAATTCAGACTGGATCTGAAGTTCAACAGTTCAGGAACAATTTCCATCACTTGTCAGAGTAGAAGATATTTCAGGCTCTAAAGATGCTTTTAAATTACCAATGCAGAAGAAAGCTTTTCATGATGCAGGACAAATCCTCAGTTCTGTCATGATGGACGTTAAATGCTGTCCTCATTAGTTATCAGTTACGAAAATTTATCAGATAATACAGTTTCATTTTCCCCCAAGTTCCTCAGCAAGATCCCAGGGCAAATCGCTGCCCTGTAAGTACTAGCACGGTCTTTCAACTTTTAATACAATGAACTACATTAATTAGTTTCCAATTAAGTATGCTGAGGCAGTATTTAGAGAACTATCACAAATTCTTCTACAGCTAAGAACTTAACCTGGTTCTGAAAAAGAAATTAACTGTCCACTACACAGAAAGAATAGCAGGTTAAAAAATAAATTTTTTGTACTTTTTTCTTACACTTTGAAGCCAATAACCTGAGGGGACAGTAGTTACACCTTCAGGTACAATAACTGTACTTCTGCTGGTACTAGAGCAGATACGTCACCAAGTACTAAGTATAAGATTAACTGAATTTGAGATTAAATATACAAACTTACATTCTGTAGTTGTGAAACTGGGGGCAGGGAGTGATCAATACATACTTGTCCACTTGTCCTGCATTGTGATTGTTCTCTGCTCTCATCCGCGTCAATGCAGCAGCAGCTTCATCCAGTGCACAGCTGACAGAGGACGTCAGTCGTCTTAGAACCTCGGGATCTGCGAAGGCTTTACCATCGGCAGTGGACAATTTACCAATTCCTTCAGTGTATGTTCGTTCATCAGTCAGGTTAGTATGAAAGTCACACAAAAGAAATGCAAAGACACTATTTTAGATTTCAGACACATGCACCATTAGTTAAAAATCATTCGCAAACATGCCAGAGAATCAGCTACTTACAAGTAACTGTTAACATTTGCCGAACACCTGAACATTTAAGTTCAATAAGAAAATTATTTTTCAACCAACAGTTTCATCACCTGTCCCAAACTCCCAACCCATAGCTATGAATTAAAAAAAAAAAAAAAAATCTCAGGGGAATAAAGATAAGTGCAGGGGTCAAACCCAAAACCAGAAGTTTGGGAAACAGATATTATTCCACAGGCTTGGTTTAATAGTTTCTGAATGTGAGGAGTTTTCCAATTTAAAATGTAAAGTTATTACCCCTTTCCCACTGAACTCCACTCAAAATTAAGTGGACTTAGACCTAATGTAAATTTTCTTTTTTAAGAGTAGGAAAAAACTTTAAGTAAATTCCCAATAATTAAACATTCTAAACTGTACAGCTGCTACAGGCACAAAAATTCTGAAACACAATTTCAAATAGTTTAAGTATACTTGAAAACCCCCTACGCTAACATTACACAGTAGAAATGCTTAGGCTCAAGAACTTTTTTTAACAGTTTCTTTCTTAAAAACTGTTTCTTTGTTCCAAGACTGAAGCTGAAGGCCAATGCGGAATAGCACAATAAGAACGTTATTTACCCCACTCGTTTACATGTCAGATATAAAATTATGGTACAGCTGTGTAAGTTTACTCCACACAGGCTCTACTCCATATTGTTCAGCACAATCTATTTTACATATGCAATCATCACTGCACAGTTGCCTCTGGAGTGTAGGCAGGGCTTGTATTTGCATATACAAATAGCATAAAAAAATGCACTGATGAACAGTACTCCCCACAAAACTCCCAAAGAAAAATTCATATGCTACAAAGAGCAAATGGTTACTGATTTATAGATTAGCTACCTTTATCACTGATGAATCAGTAACTTCCCAACTCCTTAGCTGTTAAGCAGGGTCAAATTAGATATAAACCTCAGAAAATAACACGTCTTAGAAGATTTGCTATTTGGTATGGGCGTATCTCTGCAAGATTGATTTACACCTATCTCCCACAACCCAGCTTATTATTATTATTATAAAATACGTAATTAAATCAAGTTTTGGACATTGTCTTCAGACAATGTATTTCCCCAGTTTGAGAGCATCAAATTTGTTTCTTATTAATGTAAGAATCAATACTTAGCAAATTTCTCCACCCTGAAAACAATTTAGGCCAGCATACACTGGGCACACTCTGTTACATGACCCTACATCACTGCAGTGCTGGTAAGTGCTGGGCTTTGAGCGTTCAAACTCAGTGTTGCTGGAAATGATGAAGAGTCCCTATCCTGTCATCAAGGCATACACCTATGATGGGGTACAGTTGACTTGGCTGACTCAAACTGAGCATGAGCTATGAAGGCTAAGAAAAGCTGCTTAAGAAACTTGCTCAGATCCAAGAGCCCTACCTCCCTGCTCCAACAGGCTATGAAAACCAATTTATAATAAATTACCCAGCCTGCAGTAAGATGAGAATCTGTCCACAGCACACCGACCTGGTTTGCAAAGGCTGTCTAGTGGACTGGAGAGCACTCAGTGCAGAGAAACACAGGGCCATGGCTCCTGACTCCACATACCTGAAAAGGCTATCAACCACGTGCCCCCTTCCACCTCCAAACTGTTGATGCCATAACCCTTTCAGCTACTGCTGTTAAATGTAGTGAGACTATAAGCAAGAAGCCTCTAACACCACAGCTCGCACCTCACATATTAACATAAACTGAATTTGTTGGTGGTTTAAAAGGTAAGTCGTGTCACCTCTGCAGTTGTGGCAGGTGGGATAGCAGGGGTCAATCATTGAAAAAATGTGCTGGGGCATCGATTTAGTGCTAAACACAGAGAAAGTGACAGTTTCTACTTAGTTCTGCTTCCTCAGGACAGTTCAAGGAGTAATTACACAGCTGTTTACATTAGCTATTTCTGGTGCCAGTGCTGGCTTACACTAGCTTGCAGTATGCATAAAAGTACTGCCTAAGGAAAGAAAGGGAATTAAGCCTTCACAACAGCACTGAGGCCTCATCTAAGACCACCACAACTGAAGCTGAACAAAGTGTGGTAAGTAAAGTGAAAAGTACTCAAGAGAAATCCACAGGATTTTGAAAATGACCCCTGAGCAAAACCTAATAAAAAAAGTTTAGATTTAGATTACAAGGAGCAGCACAACAGCAGTTTCCCTCCACTTAGAAGGGCCTCATGGAGGAACTGGTAAGCAGTCCTGCTGCTGGAAAAGTGGGAAATAAGCCCAGTCATAAAAAACAACCAACAAATCCCACCCACACAAATCAACCTGGCTAACTAAAATAAACCAGATATCCCAATCCCTTCAATGCACTACAGCAGCAGATCAGACAGGTTACCTAGACAAGCAGAACCTACACTTGATTACTCTCTCCATTTTTAAAGTTTGCTTATAGAAGCATTCATGCAGGGGATTTCTGACAGCAAGAGAAGTCACAGGTCCAAGTCATTTGTTTGTCTTTACAGGACACACTTCACCTACTGCAGAGCTCATGCATTACTGCTGATGGTCTCCTGAAGGACTGACCAACCACAGCTCACTGGATCTTCCTTCCAGCTAGTAAAAACACGCTTACAGCTCACTAGTTCCCTACTTTTTTTTGAAACAAAGTGCTATAAACACACCAAGGACTTTCAGAGGGTAAGCTAAATGTGCCTTTTATTTACCTCACCAGCTAGGGCTCAATCCAGGTGCCATCCCCAGCACATGCCAAAACTAATCAACAGCCACAAAAGACATCAGAACAGACATTTGTCTGGCTGGATGAAGTAAAAGGGAGACATACTACAAGAACTACCACTACAGACACCCTTTTCATTCATTTATTTCCCTTTTGCTGGCATGCTGTACCAGAATCTTATTGCTGTAATGCTGACTTCCAACTAAATTAGAGATCTAAAGGTTTTTGTGTCCGCTTCATAACCATTTCGGTTATGTGTCACTTCATAACCATAACAGCTCAATGTCCGAGTGGAGAC
>NW_010249622.1:0-12160 GCF_000690775.1 Eurypyga helias
TATGATTCTATGATTCTAATTTCCAGGTCTGTTGTGCTATCACACATAGCATCATGGAACAATTTTGTGAATTCATGCTGACTGCAGTAATGCACATGCGACTTTTTTTTTTTTTTTTATTTGAAATAGAATGGTCTATGCATGTATCAAAGAAATCCTTCTCTTGAGTTAAACAAAACTTCCAGTGCTTAAAGTCTGACAGGCCTGTATACCTCTCAAGTGCAAAGTAGTGGAAAGAAGGGAAAGAAGATCAAAGGTCCTTATTTTCCACAAGGTATAGTAGCTCAAGACAAAGGTACTTTTTCTGAAAGTCATTTATGATTAACACTCAAGAAGTTTTTCTTAACTTGCAGGGTATTGAGGCAAAATGGCCATTCTGAAAATGGAGGTCCTGACTGTCAAATTCTGCTAAACCTGAGGATGTATGGGACATAAGATGAAAAATCAATGTGCAACAGAGAGCAAGGTACTCAGCTGGTGTTACTGTTAGTAGAGAGATGTGAATTTTCAATTGCTCAGGATCTAGACCATAAAATCTGTCAGCCTGCATTACTTAATCTAACCTTTTGTGAAGTCAGTGGCAGTCTTTCCATAGGCTTTAGTAGGTGTTGTGGCAAAACTCAGTTCTGAACTTGCAGTGCTTTCCAGCACGCTGAAATGTGGAAAAGAGGATAATTTTCTCATTGAATTGCCAATTTTGTTGCTAGAAACAGAAGTTCTTAATGAAGGATACAAAAGCACAGAAAAAATTTAACTTAGTAACAAGGTTGTTGCAAAAAATTTAGAGATTCAGTCTGATTTGGATGAGCTCCTGGTCCTACAAGCCTTACTTGTGCTGTATCTTCACTGTTGCCATTACTGGGGACACCTGCAACTCCCATTAGCTTGTGGGGGATTTGTGTGTGCTTAGCACTTCTCAGAACTTGGACCCTGATGCTTACACACATCTCACATTTGCAGAGTCACAAATCTGTAAAAAAAAAAATTGACTATTTTGGTCCTTTTGGGTTCTGGTCAGGTCAGAAATACTGGAAGAATGGCTTTTCCCATAATATTTCATCACTTCAACTTTTCTTCCCATTCAGCAGCAAGAAACTCAACAGCATGTGGAAATGAAATACAATTGTTTAGAACTTATCCTTTCATTCAACCCAAATTCAGGTCTGTTGTTGTGTCTTTCTGTGGCTCCGAACTCACAAGCCTTTCTTTCAGGAGTGGACTGTTGCTACCAGGTATATGCCAAACACACCGCCAATGTTAACCCAGGAAATTATATTTATGGCCATCTCATTAGAAACTGGACATACTGAAAAACTGAATATTTGACCTGAAGTTTTTTGAGGTTCAAGTTGTTAGTTCCTGTCTATATTAGTTCCTTTGCCAATCTAGCACAAGGATTTTTCTGTAGGTCTAAGCAGCACTGGCTACCAAGAAACCCTAATATATTTAGGCTGTATTCTTTGGAAGCATTTGGATAGTCAAAATGGGACAGGTGGGAGACGGAAGAATTATTCCTACTTTACTGATGGGAATGAGAGCCTAGAGCATCAATGGTTTCTTCACAGCCGCACAAGAAGTTAATGGAACAATACCAAGATCCCAAACTAATGCTGTCTGGGATAGAGCCATTCTTGTCTTGATTGAGTGTGTGGGGCCACGCAATGTCTTCAGTATATTTGAAGCAACATTATTCAACCACTTCTATTTTTCTAATAAAAATCTACACACACATGCTATTTCAGAAGACCTGCAGAGACATGCCCAATAAAAATACCCAATGGCATGCTAATGAACATCAAGCCCAGTTATCAAAAATTAAAAGCCTACCCTCCATAGAGAGCTTAAAGTACATAATATAACTTTCATTACACGTCTTGTATTGCCCAATTTCTTCAGAGGAGCCATGGTTCTAATTTCCTCTTTAAAAGCAAACTGCAAGGAAACCCACAAAATTCCACGAACCTCAGCGATGCACCCCCAGGGGGCATTTGGCACATTACCACTTAAAACCTATTTCATTCTCAGCCCCCTGAAATTGCGTCAACTCCTGTTCCGCTATGAAATATTAACATTTACAGCCTGTATGTCCTGCTGGAACACTAAGAGAACCTTATGGATGAGCTGGAAAACTTGTCCCCTTTCCCTGAGACTTACTGGTGTCCCCACAGACAGTCCCCACGGACTAATGTCATTTTTCAACAGTTGCTACCTCTCGTGCAGAAAAGGTTAAAGCTGTTGGATTCAATTCTAGAGGCCTGGAAAACATTATGTTTGAGGTAGCCACATATCAAATGCATCCAACTTCTATACGTCCCTGTAGGAGACTATTCCACTTGCCACTAGACCCTAACTAGGCAAAGTTAGGATTAATATCATTAAATCATTTCTGGTTTTACTGGGCTGGGTTTTAGGACAAAAGCCTTGATAAGCAATGTGGTTAGTATCTTCCTAATGTTAAATCCTTTTTTGGATGAAATTAAATGAAAAGTCAACATGGTTTTGATTATGGTTTCTTTTAATGATGTACTGAGCTAACCATAAAAATTAACTGGTTTGCTTTAAACAATGGGATTGTCAATAACTTTTAGAGGGAAAAAACCCCATAGAGCGAACTACTAACCATGTAGTAGTTTCAGTGACCTTTGACTGTCTTTTTTTGCAAGTCTTTTGGTTCAAAGTTTTAATCTTAGATACTGGAAACTGGACATCTAACTGAATTTGAATTCTTCAGGGTCTGAGATATTAGATGTTCTTTTAGTGTTACACATTTATTTTTTCTGTAGCAGGGAAATACTTAAGTGAGAGATGTTTTTGCATCATTTAAGTGATTTTGCATCATCACCTATACTGACCACACCAAAGTCTGAGGTAAGCATAGAAAATAAGTATGGAAAACTGTAATATAAAACACCAGGCTCTTTCTTAATCAATTTTATATGCAGATCTGCAGCATTTCTGTATACTGTGGAGTCCTCAGAACTATGAAACTAACTGTGGCACCCTTGGGCAAAGCTAAAATTATGAAAATTTCAGAATAAAGATTTTTTTGCTGTTGAAAAGAACAAGAAAAGCTGTAGGCAGAAATGAGTTTGGATTGCTCAAAATACTTAATGGCATTTAAATTGTGTTGAACACTAGGGCCAATTTGAGCAAACTCAAGTGAAGATTTTTGGCACAGATGTGACAGAGCTGATAAAGCATGCAGAGTAGGGTGGTTAAGATCAAGCATTCTTCTACTAGCTTTAATGTTTATGTAGAGAATGGATGGGATTTGTGAAGTCTGTGATGATGGTGAGAATGCTGTAACAATTTAAGGCAGGTTTTAAATTACAGTGGTCTCTGCAAATAACATATTAATGCAAAATTTGGATCTGTAGCTTCAAAAAGGCAACAAAGGCATTTAAGATATTGTAGGTTTTGGGTAAGAACTAAGAATTTCAAATAAATCAGATAGATTAAGACTTATTTTTAACATAAATGATGAGATAGAATTTGCAGGAAAGTGCTCAAGGTGGGAGACAAGTTTCCAAGTTACCTCCTTTTGTCACTTCAAACTTTTACACTCAAAAGGGAGATGGAGCAAATGTATGAATTCTTCGTCTTCAGCTTCTATAGGAAAAATCAGAGAATCCTGGAGCAGTAAGAATGGACACTTTGGTCCAGAGTTGTTTCTGCTTTTTTCCCCCAACCATTTTTTTTTCACTAACATAATTTAAAGCCTAATCTGATGAGGTTTTAATTTAGGGATTTGAGGGTGTTTTTTAATTAAATATTAATCTACCTTTCTGAACTTCAAAAAGGATATAGTGTGAAGCTTTTAGATCTGGAGTTTTGTTTTCTCCCAATACAAGTCAGGTTTCACTGTGAATATTACTCAAAAATGTATAAAGGGAAAGATGTTTCCACTGAAACTAGAGTTTCTCTCGGGGCTCTTAATTTCACATCCTAATTCTACAAATAAATTTCTCTGTCATACAACTTCTATATTCTGCTGCTTCTTGGCAGTTCCCTTAAACAAAATAAAAACAAAATTTCTATTGTGGGTCAATTTTTTCCCCATTTCTTTTTTGACTAATAACCAGTTTTGGTTGTGCATTATGCTAAAGCATAGCCTTGTTTTTTATATCCTTCAGTCTAAGAAGTATGTTTTCCAGAGCATTGACTGGTATGTGACACTGATAGATACATGCAAAGTGCTTTCTGAGAACCATGTAATTACACAGAAAAGATATTTATGTATGTTTGTGAGAAGAAATATTCTTTTATGCTGGTTATTTACAAGTCACTTTAGTATCCTGTAGCAAATCGATAGAACTTAAGCATGTGGAAAAGGAAATGCCTGTCAATATAGCAGCTCATGATTTTATTAAACTCATCTCCCCAATTCAATCACATCATACACCAAAGGTTAAATTTAAAACGGGAAAGTGACATTTATTTCTGGTGTTTAATTGCAGATTCCTAGAATAAGTGTAATCAAATTGCACTGCAGCATATATGGCATTTTTGCCTCCAGTGTTACAAAATCTTTACTTTTGGTCTTAGTGTGGCTGTGTGTTCAGTGATCCATAAACAAAGTAATACTGCATAGTGCCTTCCACATAGATCGCCTGAATCAAGCTCGATCCTCTCTGTTGTGTTGGGTATGGCCCTTCTCCCAGTTTCACTGAAGTACAGGAAAGTATTTGTGCCCATAGCAAGGACTTTGACTAAGACCATAGGCTGAAATATGTTCACAGCAGGTGGCTGTCAAGCCATGCTTTATAGAAAGTTATTGTGGATATGTGATCTGGGAGACGATTAAAAAAGCTTGGTTTTTGCTATTAATGTTTGTTATGAATATTGCTGCATCTCTTCCCTGTACCTACTCATCCAACCGCAGCCAGTGCTGCAGGGACTAGTAGCACCAGGTGGGAAGGGTGATTTTTTTTGTTTAATAATCTCAGCATACATCTTGAGAAGCTTTAAAGGTGGAGAAAGTCCTCATTTTCTCCTACAAACTCTTTCTTCAAAGAAAGAGGTTGTCTCCCTCCACTTGGGGCAAGTTGGCTCATATTCTAGAACATGTGGATTTTATGGTTTACATAATCCACACGTCTTCCTGTGAGCACAGGGTAGAATGATATCTTTTAGTTTGTTTGTTTGAAGACTAACCAATACTGCAACAGAGTTAGAGTCCTCAGCTTTGTTTCTCTCTTGTGTAATCTTTCCTTTATTAATTTCAGCAAACAGTCAATGCTGGCTTTATGCCAGGGGACCATTTTCAAGTCATTCCAACTAGGAGAAATATTTAACAGGTGAAAATAATCTTTAAGAAAGAAAAGCCAAAAACCAAACACTCTTTGGGAGTAATTTCTTTATGTCATTTGTATAGACCAAAACAATCCAGGTATAGTTATGGCTGGGTAACTGTTTGAAGCTATACAATTTGGAACTTGTTCTGTGTTATTTTCCATCACTACAAGCCTCCTAATTTCTATCTTGTCAATGTACATTTTAGGCTCTCTGGGGCAGAAACTGTCTTTTCTTATAGCTGAGTACAATGCTGCTTTTCATAGGTTTTTGTGTGCAGTCTACTTATAAACCTTACTTACCAAACTTATGACCTTACCACTGGCGCCTTTGTGTCAATCAGTTCTTGTGAAAGCCTCTCCACTATGGAAGGGAGTAGTAGTTCTCAGTGGCGGGATGGCCCTGCGCTCTTGCGGTCTTTGATACATCTGTGGCCTGGTCACTAGACACTGGTAGTCTGTTAAATTTCTAGCTTGTGTTTAGCTGTGTTTCCATGGAAATATGCATATCCCTACCATCTGTGTTCCAAAACTCATGATGTAGGGGTAGTCATTCTTCCTTGTATTAAATCTTTGGTCCTTAGAGACAACATTACTTCTGGAGTAACACACAGTATATTTTTAATTTCCTGTCATGTTTTGAAATCTCTGACTCTTCATGGAAACAGCAATGATAAATTTTTCCTGAAAAAATATATACAATTTTTAGAAGTGTATGCATGTCTTAATGAATATCTGAATTTCATTAAAGTATCACAGTTAAAAAGATGATACTGTAGGAGAAACCTCTGATGCTCTGTATTTTTGTTTGGTTTTGTAAGATATATTATCCTCTTTTGTACTGTAATGAGATAGTCTTCAATCAATTTATTGTCAATAAATAGGAATAATAATGGTTTGTTTAGATGCTGCAGTGACTTTTATTAAAAAGTTACAGAAGTGCCTGTGTATCTTTTACTTAGATACTGCAACACAGCACGAGAAATACATTTTTGTAATTGTGTTAAAAGTCTAAAATTGTTGTCACAGACAACTAGCACTATGGTGTTTAAAAACATTAAAGAAGGAAAAGCGTACCTACACTTCTGAAGAAATTAAATAGGCATACAAACCATTGATCACTTTTTAAATCCACATTATGTTGCAGAAGTAGTGTAATCAAAAAGGCTCAATCATAACATCCCTTTATTATGACTTGTTGCCAACTCCAATTGTTGCAGCTGGAAAGGAGTGAATTACCTTGGGTTTTTCTTTTCATGTACAATTTGCATATCATAACTGATCATAGGGAGGGAGAGCAAGAGGAACAACAAAGGGAACAATAAGGATTTTGTCTGAGGCCGGGTCAACACTTGCCCTAGATAATGGTTGATGACTGAATTGCTTATAGTAGGTTGCCTACCAGCACCGGCTGGTTTTCATCATAACGGTAAAGGAAAACATTTCACACAATAAGCATTGATCCCCTTGTTACGACTTGAAAGCTACACAACTGCTTTTCGTTCCAGGAGAATATGAGTGAAAAATCATCTTAAGAATATGGCAACCCTTTTGTATTGTATACATTACTTTTGGTAATATATATAATAACACATAAAGCCAGGTCAGGAAGACATTTTGTACCACTTTTAATAGGAAACCTAAACCTGTGAATAAAACTTGTTTAGCATAACTACATAGAATTTCCTTGACTGGGTTTATTTTGGCATCTCCACTGTCACAGATGTTCATTATTACTGAAAGAAAACACTGTAAATTCAGTCGAGAGTTTAAACAAGGAAAAAGAGAAATCGGAATAAGATTTGAAAGTTTTCTGTTGTATGTGACCTGAGCATCAGCTCTAGAAAGTGTGTTAGTAACCTGCTGTGATCTGGTTTCCTCTGGGGAAAGCAGTGACGTAAATCCACTTACCCCTAATAGGAGCTGTTGAGATTATTGGGTGATTTGGCTGATGGTCAAATGAAAGGGAACACAACAAGGTGAAAAAAACTTTCAAAGGGTGTTTTCAGGTTTGAAGGAGATAAGATGAGTTCTGTGGCTCTTTTATCACTTTCTCATGCCAGGGTACCTTAGATGTGTCTGGAGGAATTTGGCCCTTGCAATTGCAGTTGCTGAATTCACACGGGAATTTTAGCTGACCTTGTCAACTCTGAGAGCAGTGCCTTAGACAGTACAGAGACCCTCCCTAGGTTTTAAGAGCTCTATTAATAGATCTGTGGCATCTAGCCAAACTTCAGAACTGGAGGTGCGAGCTTTTTCACTATTCTAAGGTTTTGCTTGCATATGTTAGGACTGTACAATGAAGCCTTGAATCTCACAAGATAACAGAGGCGTAATCCCCAGTGCTCTAACAGCACTTGGCTTTGCTTCTACTTCAGCAGTTTTTTCATGGATTCCACAGCATTTTTATCATCTGAGCTTCTTTCCAAGCTGTTCTAATGGTGTTGAAATTTAAAAATCAAATTATAAATCAGTTGTAAGTATTCCCGTAGCTTTGTGAGCGTGTGCTTACAAATGTATTTCTCGCTAGTACTGATCTGCTTTCAATCTTTCATACATCATCAGGGAATTTTCTTGCTAATTGGATTTTGTAATCTTAATGGAACTGTTACTCTTCAGAAACAAGAGGGACTGGATTTTTCATTCAGTCTAGTAGCTGCATTGATGAGTGGTGTATCTAATATAGCTATTAGTTTAGAGGTTCAGAGAAGAAAATCCCTGTCCCAGGTAGGTATAAATGCATGTGACAGATGTAGAAGCCCACTAACACTGTAGTAAAAACTCTCATTAGCTGGTCCAGTTCAATTCTCATCTAACTTATCCATAGCTCGTTACCTAATGTCATCTTAGCTTACTAATAGAGCAGGGGAAAAATGCATTAGATGTAAAAAGGATAATAAGCATTTTATGTCTTCAAGACTTTTAAGAAAAGGAAAGAAAAATAAAATCACGATGAGAAGGAAAGATTACTATTTCACAGAAAAAACATGGAAACATTTCTATTAGTAATTATGCTTATTTTAAAATGTGCTTTCTTTTTATTGGGAAAGAAACTGAATGAAATCTGAAATCATATCAAAGGGTATAAAAAAGGATTCAGCCAAAAAATAACACATATGTAATAGCAAATGATTTCTAGAAAAAAGGAGGAGGTTTTAAATAATGGCTTGGTAGAATTTCATGGTATTAAGGAAGATTATTCTATAAATCCATTTATATGTTCTTTCATTCATTTGCCATAACAGTAAGCTTTAACTGTTAATTGTTATGTTCCACAAATCTCTTTGATAAGCTTTAATTTAAATTTTTTTAGCATGGTTTAATCAAATAATAGTAAGGTAGTTTTTTGTTGCGATATGATGTTAGAAGTAAAAATTCTTTGAACTTGCAGAGTTCCTGTCCAGTAAACTTGAGAAATTCTTTGGACATGTCGGTGAAGAGAAAGACAAGCCAAAATATGTGAGGGCAGATGTTATACAGTAATCAGTAGGACGGAGGAAGGAACAGAATGACTGCTTCCTGAGAGAAGAGGCTACGCAGACCCATATAAAAAAATCAAGAATATATATCTTTAAGAGCAGGTCTAAAAGCACAGACTCACACTGTGCTGACACTTGTACTCTGGTAGATAACTGAAAACTTAATGTTGTGCTCTTAATTTACCCATCTGAGGACACTGGTGATCTTTCATACCCCTTAAAGCCTCTTTCTTACAGAGCTATTTATCAGGGGACACTCCAGCAGAATGAAAGCATTCCTTACCCTAGATTGAACCTAACCTAGTACTTAGGGAAAAGTTATTTTGTTAGCACATAAAGATGGAAAAACATGGCTAGAACTGAAGTTCCTTGTTTTGGTTTGTGATATTGCAATAGCTTGGAAAATACTAAAATTTGCATTTATATATGCAATGCCATTAATGCTGTTTCTTTTTTTTTTCTTTTTTTTGGTATCATTTATATCATAGAAGATTTTTGCTTCTGGTGACCACAGTGGCTTCACCACAATGTTTCTAACATAAATATAATTTCCTTTATGTGAACCAAGAAAAATGTAAGAGAGGGAGAGGAAGAGTTTTAGAAATACCTTTCCTATGTGGTTTTGTAGACAAGTCACATGAATTTTTGGGCTTTGTAAAAAAGAAAAATAAACAGGTGGAGTAAATTTAAGCTACTGAATCAAAGCAAATGTACCAGCAGGTGGTCAACTTTTGAAAGTATGAGAGCTGGAAGAAGAACAAAAGGTTCCATTTTCTTTTAAAAAAGGTTACCTTGGATTAGACATCTAGAAGAGAAATGTGGAAAGCCAAGGGTTGTTTCTTTTTTAAATGAAATTAATAACTCCCATGTTAATGTTTCATCTGATATGGGTCAGTCAGTGAATAACCTTTTCCAGCAGTCATGATTGCAATTGTCTTTTTGTAAATACGCAAAAAAATCGCCCCCACCAATTATTTCTGAAAGATATTATATATCAACATTGTATGTCAACATAATGAAGAGAAAGAAATCCACTAATGTAGGCATTGCATACATAACTAATTATAAGGTGTTTAGTCAAACCAAATGCCATCATAATTCATGTATATTCATGGTCTTCATCTTGAACCACCCACAGAGTACTGGGGTCTGATATGACTCTATCAAATGAGTTATCTCTTTCATGTAATTTTTTTCCCAATAAAATAACATATAAATAAAAGCCCCTTCTTTTTTCCTTTCTTATTTTTAAATTAAAAAAACCCTAATATTAAAACTATAAGTGCTACAGATATTTTGCCCTGTAAAATCAATTGACGTGTTTTGACAAACAGCCCTTTCCACTGCAGCCTCCATACCAACAAACAGTCTGAGAGTCTTCCAATCTTCTCAAACCTGAGATTAAACCAGCAGAGAATATTCTGAAAACATTTTAAGAAAAATGTGTACATTTTTTGACTAAATGAAAACGTAGTGAAACAATATTTGCTTTCCTCAGGTTTTTTTTCCCTGTACTCCTCCCTGCCCCAAACTGGAGCTTTGAAAAAGATTCATGCTCATTACCGATAATGTTTATCTGTAAGAAAATTGTGTTTCTGGCCATATTAAACTTTGCATAAAATTTTTATGTCAGCATTAGCAAATATTTTTCCCCAAATTAGACATAAGAAAGTGAAGGAAGTGAAGAATGGTTTTCATCATTGTTACATACTAGCCTAGTTTTTTGAAAATATTCTCTCTCGATGAAATAATTTCTATGAAGAGAGTCTAGGATACTTAAGTGGGCAAATCACTGAATCTGAGCAGTGAGTGTTCCCCTACTTTTAAAATGTTGTCTTTCTGATCCTTACATCAGGCTGCAGTTTAGCTGCTCTTTTGGATTCTTTAGTCACAGCAAGCTTACATGGATGTTCATGCAGATGTTACAATCTTTTCTGCTGGAAGGCCATCCCAGCCTGGAGGACAATGACCCAACACTGAGTTACATGTATTTGTATTGTCTGTCGTTTTCCATGCCAGATTCTTGACCCTGAACCTATTAGTCCTGACCTTCAATTAATATGTACATGATCCAAAAAGTTCTAAGTCACAGTAAAGTTATTAATCATTTCTTCCAAGGCACTCACAGACATTTGAAATATTTCCATAGAGTTGGAATGCTAGTTCAACAAAATATTGTTAAAAAGCTGTGCTATGAAACTTTGTACCAAAACAGGTTTTGATTTTTTGTTATAATTATAGAAATAATTAACTTTTGCTTTGATTTCAGAAATCAAATCTTCAACTTTGCTTTCCCCACTAGGTACAGATACAGAATGCTTATGTTACTTTATCACTGCACAGCCTTGTGCACATACAGTCCTTTTCCTGGGGAGAGAACGAGGCAATAAAGTGTACAAGATGGGTATTGATGCATTATTGTGAGGTTGATAAAGTCATATAGAGTAGCTGTCTTGCTGAATTTTCATGAAACAATAGTGAAATTTTCATGAAACAATAGTAAAATTTAGGTTAATTACAGACAAGTGTACGGACACCGTCTGAGATGTAAATGTTGTCATTTGCAAAGATGATAGAAAATCTATAAACTTAGATATCCCAACACAGCCCCACTGAGAGTAAGAATACTACTCGGTTGTGTGTATGCATGTGTGATTTATAACACCTGTCAAGATGATGTGATTCCTTCTCTTTTGCTGTCAGTTACATCTGAGGAGATTGATCTCACTTCCCTTTATGTTTTGACAGGGTGGTCTGGTAAAAGTTATTATCTCTAACACAAGGTTTGCTGGGTCTAAGTCCTTAAGCCTGCACAGCCTCAGCTACTCTGCTGCTCCTCACCTAGGCCTCCACTGCAGTCAGTGACCAGACTGAGAGAAAAATATGTACAAATGGCAGTTTGTCCCACTGGAAGATAAATATCTGCTGTGGGAGATGAGTCACCCTCTGGAGATGCTGCACAGGAGCCTGGATGACTGCCTAACATCTGGAGCGCTAACCCTAGGTGTGACGGACCCCTCCCCAGACAGACCCGCAGAGAGGTCCAAGTAAGAGTCAGTTCAACAGGATGAGTGAGCATCCAGAGCAAGCAGCAAATTCCACTGAAGCTGGAATTGCATGTTGTGTGCCATAGCTCTCCGAGCAATCTCCAAAGTAAGAATAGCCACTGACCTGCAACACGTGCAAGACCCACTAGGTCTCCCTGGCTTATCTTAGCTGAAGTACAAAATGCTTCACTGACAAAAAGCCTTGAGACTACTGAGCTTTCTCACTTATAACATGTCTTTCCTTTTTCCAATGAGGTGCATTAATTCTAAATACTTTTGAAAAACTTAAGACATTTAGAGAATTGCTTTCACAGTTAGCTTCTTGTCGTGGTTTAACTCCGGC
>NW_010249623.1:0-21529 GCF_000690775.1 Eurypyga helias
TGCTTAATTGCCCGACAGGGCTAACCATGACAATTCTATAAATATATAAAATAAAAAACATATAAATGTAGACTTATACTCAGTGTACTGAATACACCCATAGTTGCATTATAATTTGGTTATAAAGTCTATAAACCTAACATCTCATCCAGAAAGAAATAGGTCTTTAGTAGTGTTATTACATATTTTTTAATAATCTTTGTCAATGATGACACAGCCCCTGGTAATTATTTCTATGAATGAATTTCAGTGCTGTCTATTCACCTCTGGACCTATACTGCAGCCTCCCTTTCTTCTCTCTCTTACATCTAGCATGCCATTAATAAAGAATGCTGTCAAATGCCTTTATCTTTTCCTGCTATCCTGGACAGCGTTTCAGTAGGTGTGCTCCGTACAGGATTAATGCGCCACTGTGTTTCCGCTTTATGGAGCAGTATCCTATTTTGTGATCCTCAATAAAACATCCATTTCTTCTACATTGCTTCTCAGGATTTTTTCATTAATTTAAGGATGCTTTGTTTTTCACTGACCACACTTAGTTCTTTAGTCCAGTTAAACATGGTTGTTTTACTGAACATATTCTCTGAGTCCATTACTCTTCATAATTAGACATCCTTTCCCAAGGTAAAGTTCTCCCCATCAGCTGTGCCAATCTTAAGGTCAAAGGCTGTTTCTCCAGATTCTCATGTAGCACCTGCCCTTCAAAATAAGTGGATTTTATGCACATTTTTTCCTAGGAATTCTATGTATATAAAAAATAAATCCTGGTTGCAGTACTCCTTGAGCTCCATGATGATCTACATTATTTGTCACTGCAGTTCCCTTGTCAAAAACTCTAAAATTACATAACTGAACTTCTTTGGTGAGGAAATTTTGGTTTTTGGAAAAAGGTCAGTTGTCACTACTTCCCTCACTGCAACTACTTCCACTCTAAACTCTGTCAACATGCACTAGAGCCTACCTATTAAAGTCCAATTATTGGCAATCAAGGTAGGATTTGTTTTCAAGCAAGTGTTGCATGATTCATCATCTTTCATAGACCAGCTTATAGCGCTTTCTTTATAACCCTTGATTATTCTTTGCCTGTTAATATTAATTACATGCTTAAACATCCTGTACCATCAAGGATTATCATGCTTCATTAGTATTGTTGTTTGAACTGAATGCCAAGAACGTGTTTGGTCACAATGAATTGTAATATCTATTTTTAGAAACATTTGAATTTGCTGTCTCACTTACTAAAGGGATCAAAACTATCTCATTAAGACATGGCTAAAGTTCAAGTTATTAACAGATTTCAGATCCTTTTCCTGTGAAATATGAGATCATAAAATTTGAATTAGGACATTTTTTGTGTAATATGTTTAGTTACTTATGGTTTCTGTAGATGCCAGCATTTTAGCACATATATGGTATCAGATGTCAGTAAGCAGTATCCATAATCTACTGCCTGTGCTAGGAGATTAGAACACATCTGAGAACTATTTATTAGCATTTTAAACTCCTAATTGTTGTGATAACTGGTGAATATTAATAAGGCTGGGAATCCTTATATACACTGTTGTTTGGTGATGGAGAGGATGGACATACTACATATAAGAATCCTCTTGTTTCCTGAAATAACCATGACCAAATTTCCTTATAAAAATAGCAATTTTACATGTTCTGAAGCACTTTTCTGAAAGGCAAGTCTTTGAAAAGCTATGCATTCTTTCAGTTTCTTCTGCATTTGAAACAAGTAGCAAACAAACTTGGAGAAGTCTTAAAAATCATTACCAAGCTTTTGGTTGTGAACAGTTTCTCGTTTGTTTCTCTTGAACAGCAATACTTCTAGAAACGGGGGCAGAAGCTGGATTTCCATGCAACCGCCTTGCTGCGGTCAAAGAGGCACTGTCTGTGGCAAATCCTAGAGTTCCATCATTTGTGTGTGGCAGGTACATGGTGAATCTATCATAATCAGTGCCTCTGGCTGGTTCACTGAGGACATTTTGTTTCCAAGAGCTGCCTAATGATGGGGGCTAGCCCAGTGGGGGATTTTAGATACAGGAAGGGTGGCCAATACTTTTCTCCTTGCCCACCAGAGTTATGCTGCTTGCCACCTTGCATTATCTTGTACTTCCATTTTTAAAAGTCTACCCTACGCAGAGGTCAGCAATGTGTAGAACAACTATGGTATGATGTTACTAGCACGTGTTTTTTCTGTTCACTTGCTGTGTCCTAATGTAAAGGATCACCTGTGGTGGTTCCACATCTTCTTAAGTATAACTTCCCAAACAGCCCATCAGGAGGTCTGTTCTAGGGGTGTGGTTGGTGAATGAAACCGATATGAACTGGACTGAAAGGGTAAACATGTGGACAGTTACTGTGGACCAGCAAATTCATAGTAAAATTTTGTGTATGTGCTTTTAACCAGAAAAAACTGTTAGGTAATTAGATTTAGCCCATTTTCATTCAAATTCATTAGTACAAGCTGCTATATAGATTAATTAGCCCTGATTATTAGTCAGACTATACTGCACTGATGTGTCTGTTGCTGGTACTTGAACTAATACTTTTGGAGGCAGCTTGGGTAGCTCACCTCAGGCTTGTATTGTGTGAGGTAGACATACCTCTGTTGTACCTTTTAATACAACTATTATTGGATGGCTATTCCAGGCCATCCTGACACAAAGAGGAAGAGTAGGCAGTTTCGGCTCTTCCACATGTACCAGAGGTCAGGTCAGAGTTGATCCAAATCAGCCCTAGCAAACAGCTACCTGGTATAAGTTATTTGGGAGTAAGTTATGTAGTAAGTTATTTGGGAGTATCTAGGATGCAGCTAAAATAGGTTGTAAGACTTCTTCTTGTTTGCTTTAAACAAAATCAATTTTTTTGCAGCTGAGATATATATATATGCAGTTGTCTCCACTTTACTAAAAGTAGCCTTCAGCAAAATGACTTAAAGTCTGGAAAACACATTAAAGACATTAAGGTAGTGTGTAGTGTGTTTTCTTCTTTTATAGGTATCTCTTTTGGTCAGTGCTTTAATGCAATGATTGATGAAAATGTTGTCTATGGCTGACATCTGGGATTATTAATGGATGTAGAATCAAATTTCTTTGGCATTAGAGGAAAAGGGTGATCTGTGTCTCACTAGATTGAATGTTCAAATGGGAATGGACCTTCAGTTTAATTTTAGGTATTGCATTTTATAGCTGTCAGGCTAGCAAACGGTGCTTATTGCTCCTATTGCTTAGGTCTGTGTTTCTTATGAAAATGTGTAACTTGGTAACGGATATGAACAAAAGCTTTGAATTCTACAGCTAAAATCGGAAGCTTTGATATGTGCAAAACTCTAATCAAAGTGAAAAGAATGTCAAGTAAAAAGCAAATAGGCAAGTTCAGAATGTGGCACTCTGCTCTGTAATTGTTATGTTTTGCAGCCCTCCGTGAGTTAGAAGTAGAGCACTGCACAAGGCTGCTATTGTGAGAAGCCAACTCAAGGATTTTTAATGCTGTAAGACAAAGGGTTCCCTTAGCTAAAAATAATCTTTTCTTTCCTCCTGCTCCTAAGCTTTTTCCTCCAGGGAGCAGATTCAGTATGCTGCGTGTTCATGTTCAGTGCATTGTGGGAGTTGCTGCGATTTATGACGTCATGGCTCTAAGCCTTCCTCTTTTGCCACAAGGTCCAGACACATAGCTATTGCCCTTTGTGTCTCGCTAAAACACCACTTTGATGTACTGATGTGCTTTAACCTATGTTGTATAAGATAGCATTTGCTGTTCTAGGTCAGTAAATTTGCAAAGGGAAAGCATGGCTAAAGAAATTGGACTTTCTTCTGCTGTTAAACCAAATCTTCCCTTGATTTTAGGGCTTGCTAATCAAACAAAACAAAACACACACCTCATCAAGATTTTACATGGTTCACTTGTCAGTCAGAAATGTGCCTGGAATCCATTTCCAATGGAGGTCAAAGATCAGAAGTGCTAAGGCAGCCAAGGGAGTGATTCCCCTGTGACATTTTTACTGTTTTGATGAAAGTGAAAGCCATGTGGTATAGGAATGAAAAAGCAAACAGATTTTTCTTTTTTTTTTTTTCCTGTGGCAGTGTTGAATTTTGAAGCTAAACACAGCAGGTAGGAAGAGTCTAATATTTGAAAAGCACTGGTACATTGAGACACCAAAACACTTATCTGTGTCTTTTTAACCCCTTGCTACCTTTCTTACAAGTCTGTATTTTTAAGATTCACAATACATTGGGTTTGTTTTTTTTTTTTTCTCTCCGAAGAGCCGGTGTGTTTCTCTTAATTAATCCCACACAGGGAGCAGGAGAATTGTGTTTTTAACGCATGGGAGTTCATAATGTGGCAAATGACACATATAATATCTTACTAGAAGAACACTTCCCCAGTAGAAATGGACATGTTAGCTTAAATATGAGTGATATATGTTGGAGTATTACCTGAGGATGGGACTAAAAGTCAAGGTTGTAATTCATATACTACAGCTTTTTGACTATGCCAGAAATAATGTCTTGTTCATATATTTGGTTAAACAGTTTTATTTTCCTGACAGAGTATTTCCTTTCAATGGGTAGCAAGCCTCTTACTTCTGACCCCTCTGACTGTTATATAGTGTTGACTCCATTGTATTGCCACATTTCTGAGGTAATTTAATGCAAATGCTTCCATCTCTTATACGTGCAGCATTTTATTATGCATTTTTCTGAAGCTTGATGAACATGCAATTTTTATAAGATAATAAATAATAATACTGCAAAAGCCACCTAGAAAAAAATTATCAAGGGATTTTATGACTCGGGGTTCAGTAATGGAATACAGAGTTTCTTACCTCTAGGGCACTGATTCACATATAACCTAGGTCATTAGTGAGCAAAAATCATTACCAGCAGCTGTTCAGTGACCTACAGAATGTGAAATGAGTTTGTGTTCTCAATTCAGTTTCTACTACATGTATATACAGATAACAGAGAAATCACAATCGACATTGGCCTCCTTGTTGGCATTCTCACTGGAGAAACTAAAATCCAAACAGATGCATGGAGTGACTGTCTCTCGCATTTGTGAATATGAAAAGCGTTTGACTGATAGAAAGGAGAGAAATACCATTTACAGTGTATTTAAGAAAATGTACAGCTGACACTTATTGATTGAAAATCCTCTCTCCTCTAATAAGGATAGATTCCCTTTCAAGTGGCTGCTGCTGTGGACATCTGAGGGTCTTGAATTAGGCTTGTAGTGATTTCATTGTTGTTAGCATATTATGCCGCCAACGAAGCAAAAATGGTGGATTGAAATAACAAAGCATTAGAATTGCCAAGAGATGAATTTCAGTTTCTTAAAGTTTAGGTGGGGATTGTGCAGCAGCACAAACAATGTGGGTGGAAAAATGTTGTGGGTGGTGGGAGGGATTTCATGGCAGCTCTTTCCACATGACTGAATTAGTTATTGCCTTATCTTCTAAACCAGTTATGTGTTCTTGCCTCAGCTGATGGATGTAGGAAGAAGATACATTCTTTTCTTGGCCTTTTTGGTAAGAACAAATGTATCCACAGCTTACGATCTGATACATCTTCTGTGACAGCCCTTGCAGTGACATAAATTTGATGAGCTCTATAAGACATTTCCATCTTAAACTACAGTGCAATTAGAGCTTAACTGACTAAGGATTTGACACTGAGCAAATTTTCTTCCTGTGTGATTTTTATAGAATTTGCTAAAATCCTGGCTGCATTAATTTCTTCCTTTTTCTTCTAGTATTCCCAGCAAATGAATATACAGTGTTATAAATATTTTTAGACAAATTATCAGATGTGTCACATTTTATGACAGGGTTGGGACTTCCTTTTAAAGAATTGTGAACCTGATTGTGCTTCAGATAATGTTTGTAAGAAAGATGTAGCCATGCCGTCTCTGCCACACTTAGTTAAACAGGTTAATTTGGGATAAATCATCTATGAAGATGCCACAGAAAAAAAAATCAGCAAGGGAGGTTACCGTGTGTATTGCTTTTAGGACTTGATATGGTTTATCTAGGCATGATGCTAAATGATAGCTTCTAGGTAAGAGATATGGATTCCATAAAGGTATCCTCAGTTTTGCAGAGAGTAGGCAAGTCGGGTTCAGCTGTGTGAACATGATCATTAAGAGCTGTATCAAATCTGTGGTGTTTTAGCTTGGCAGCAAAGTGCTTTCCTTCTGTGTAGTGCTCCAGTAACATACCTTCATTTTACCTAAGCCCATTTGGTCATAATTTTCTCCCTACCACCCTGATACCCATTAACTATAACAAGTAGCTTTGCAAAAATTGTCCCTTATATAGTGAAATCCCCCTTCTTGAGAGCTGGAAACAATTTGCAGTGTTTCCTCTGGCTCATTCTTCTGGGGGAGGGAACAGGCTGTTCATAGTAACTCAGGTATTTAGCACTGAAACCAGACAGCTTTGCTGCAAGATCTCGGCAAAAGGACATAAAAGCCAGTGTACTTCATTTCCTTCATTCCTGCATGCCCTATGTTCTGGCAGTGTGAAAGCCTAGAAGTTGTCAGCCATAATGAGCATCCACCTGGTATAGCATGGGGGTGCTTATCAAGGGGAGAATTTGCAATAAAGACTGGGGAAATCAGTACTGATGCTGTTTGGCTAGACTTCAAATTACATATCCAGCATACTCTGGAGATGGCGTCTTCATGGAGAGAGTTCATTTGGCCTACTTTGATACACTTCCTTTTTAGCTCTGATACAAAATTTCTTGGGGATCAGAGTAAAAGCAGAAGAGCAGTAGCTCCCCTTCTCAATAGCCTGTGCAGGATCTGCCATGGTCTTATTTCCTCTCTCCTCTGTGGTGCTGTGAATAGTGTAGTGTATGCACAGAGGGGCATTTTATTGATGTTTACCTTATTAGTTGTCTTACGGTAAGAAAAAGCATTTGTTCCTGTTCTAAAAAGAAGACATTTCAAGTACATCAGAACAGCACAGATGAAGTAGGTGTGACACACTGCCTCCATCCTTTCCCAGGTGAGAGCAGAGATGCAACTCATCTGAGGCCATGCAGAGAACCTGTGAACCACCAGGGTGACAAACCCTGTCTTCTGAATTTCAGCTGCATAATCACCCCTTTTTTCCAGCTTAGGTCATGAGTAAGATTCATCTTTTTCCTGCATAAATAGAAGCACGTGAAATGTGTTTTCTGTTTCCATGTTGAGAATCTTGTTAAATGCCCTGGCTTCTCTCAGATGTAGGACAGTATCTCTGTAGATACAGAGTCCCACTGGTATAAACATATGCTATTCTTAAACTCCACTAAATTACCTTGGAATCTCTGGTTGCTTTGAACTGAAAAGCCAAAATTTAATAAAGGATACTACAGGGTTTGCTTGTGGTATCCCAAACATGTTTATGCATCTCAGTGAATTAATTTTTTTAATTTAGGGCTGGCTCACCTGCTTGTGGAAGAGGGGAAAGGCAGGCAAGTTCCACTTCCTAGGTAGGACTGCTGATACAGCGTGAATGGGACTGAGATGAAACCGAGGTACCTATGCAAGTCTGATGGTTTGCACAAAAAAGGCCAACTTCTCACAAACCTATTTCCCTGATACCTAGGGCTGGAGCAGGAGGGAAGGATGACACTGCTGAGGCTGCAGTTACTGTGGCACTATGGTGGACACGGAAGCCGTCGCATAACACAGCCCAGTTTCTTGTACCTGTTCTGTTTGTGTGTGGGCAACACATTTAGTCAGATGATGTACTTTCTTCCTGACAATCAAAAGTGATTTAAGAATCCCTTTTTTTACACTTTACAAAAGTTTTAATCACTAAGCTGATTTTTAAATGCTTTCTTAATTTGATTTTCTGGCTTCAACAGACTTTGGAATAATTTTTCAACAAAAAACCAGACATTTTCACAAGTCGAAGAGTATGTTTGTCACTGAGACAAGGTTGTGTCAGGCCTTCTCAGCACATGACTGCCATCACCACTGTGTACTTGGCTTTAAAGCTTCTGTCCGTTTTAACTGGCTTTTGTCCTGACTTCTGATTATCTTTTGCTTCTTATTTTATTCTAAAATAATTACAACAGACAATTCTACTACAAGATATTTCATAAATTGTTACTTTTTTAAGCCTCTTAAAAGGCAAAGTTACTCATAAGGTATGTCAGGACTGGAGGCGTTTCTGGAGGGTGTGAGGATTATTCCTACTGCTGATCCTCAAGGGGGAAACTGCAATTTATTGCTTGGAGGTGTAGATGAACATAGGAGTATCTGGTGTAGAAGTAGAGAGGGATTCTTATGTACAGGCATCGTATCTTTTTATCTGCTGTAAAAAAACAGGGGCAGATGGACACAGAGACACTCTGGGGAGATAGCAAAAAATACAGTGTTGGGCAAGAATTGCTCCCATTCTGAATCACAGTGATCAGTTATAGTCAGTTTAGGGAAATCTAGGAGAGGAACAGAAATGTAATCTCTAGAGAAGTGACTTACAACCTTTTTGTAAGGAAGGACCCTGTGGTTCACCACAGGGCCCTGGCCAGGCAGCAGGGCTTCAGGCTCAGCCTGCCAAGCATTGGAGGTGGGGCTCACAAGTTGCTCCAGGCTGCATAGCCTGTTGCCATGATCCCAAGTCTTAAGCTTCATGCTGAATTCACATCCTGCTCCTACCCCTACCCTGAATCTGGGATCTCAAGTCCTGCTAGAAGGCTTGCGCTGCCAGCCCAGGCAGCCTTGCTCTGCCTGCCTGCCAGCCTCCCTCCACACCCAGTGTCCTCCTCTTAGGCTCCCTGCTCCCCAAGCATGGCATGATTGCCCATGCCATGCTCCTGCCTGACAGGTATGTGAGTGTTACCCCTTTCATGGCCAGAGCCACAGCCCTCTGTGATCTGGGGTGGGGAAAGCCTTCCTCACACATGCCCTGTGCCCTCATTACCCATCTTGAACCTGATGTTTTAAAAGCCACTTTATCTTGAGTTTCCTTTTCTGAAGCTTTATCAGAAAACTCATTCAACGAGGTTATTGCCCTCCAGGGTGGTTTCATTTATGTTCAAATATGATCCTCTTTCTTATCCAAATTACTTTCATATCCATTTCGGTTCAGATAACCAAGGTATCACTGAAGGCATTTGTGCAAAACCTCCATTTGCATAATAATGTTTAAGTGGGTCATGATGACTAAGCAGTTTAATCTCTTCTGTTTGTGATCTTCCTTAAACCTTTGTTATATCATATAGATATATCGCACTGTTCCAATTAACATAGAATTAAATGTTTAAGGATTTATTTCGCTTGGGTGGTAGGACTTATACGTGGTAATACTGTGACAAGACAAAGGTTGGTTATAACCGTTATTGGTCAACTGTGTGGTCTTTCTGCCACCTTGTGGAGATGAATCACTAAACTGTTGAGATGAAACCGAAAAGCCATGGTTATTAAAATCCATGCTTTTCATCAGTGGGTCTAGGTACTGCTGTAGCAGCATGAAAATTGTTGCCCTCTCCAAAAGTGTCTTAAATTTATGAAAAAAAAAAAAAAGTGCTGAGATCATCCCAGATCACTAAAACATAAACCACTTGCAACTGGACTAAACTATTACCACGTGTATTCCTTAGTTTTTTTTCTGCGTGGCCTATCCATGTGTAACACCAGTCTTCCTGGCCTCCCTGACTCACTCATTTTGAGCAATATGGGTTAATATGATTGCCCTTGCTTGGATCTGCAACTTCATAGGCTATTTTACAAGGGTTACTATGCCTATTCTCTAATTAAGTCATAACACATGTAATTAGCCTAAGAGAGTCACCAGCCTCTGTTCATTGGCTGTGATGAGTGTTAGTGAGCACCAGATGTTACTCATTTCTGTCTTCTAATGCCTGGCTGAACCCCTAGCATCCAGCCTGTACGCAGACACTGAAATTACACTGTTGCCAAATGGGAAAATTTCTGCCAAGGGTAACCAGGTTATTCAAAGATGAATTTCATCTGGAAGCATCGTTTTTTTCACCCTGACGTATCAGGAGTTACTAAGTGACTATGGTTAGCTTCTATCGTTCATATGCAAAACTCTTAAGTTCTTTGCTATACATTACACATAGAAAGTTCAGATCATTACAGCTCTGTGCGTTACAGATCTTCAGTGAACCAGGAGGTAAAATCTTTAAAAAAGATTTCTAGCACTTAACAGTCAGACAAGAGGTGTCCTGCATTTTTCTTTTCCCCTTTCTTCTCTGCTCTGTGAAGGACAGAGGAATCCCACTTCTCTTTTCTGTGTTGGGACTCAAAGGAAATGGAAAATATCCAGTTTGTTCACTCCAATACCATTTTGCATGATCATTGATTATGTGAATGCTTTAAACTAGACATGGAAAAGAAAAGCCCCTTGGATTTTAGAGTGTTTTACAAAGATGGAATATTGAAACAGTAGTTTTTTCTCAGCCTACTTGTGCTACTTTTACAATGACGTATGTCAACCAAATTTGGGTTCCTTTTGTGCTAAGTAGTCTACAGGTATATACTGAGAGAGTATAGTATATACCAGAATATGTCTGATACTCTGATCTGTTCAAGACAAAGAGTGGGGAAATAGGGATATGTAAGGAGAAAAGTGTCATCAGCCCGTTTTATACTTAGTGGTGTGAGTCGAAAGGAGTGAATGACTGATGCTGCAGATAGATAAGTTTGTGAATGATTTAACCTATGTGAAAAGAAGGGACTATTGGCATAAGTAGGATGCCTCATGTCCACAAGAATATATATGACTGCCTCTGAAGCATCCTGACATCGTGTGGTTAGTCTGCATCAAAGTCCCCAAATAAACTCATATTTCTTCTAGTCAAATCCTATAAACATTTATACTCCAGTATGAATGTTTCTATGGATTAAACATGGAACATATCTATTTAATAGAATCTATATGTTTGCATATCTGTATTATCCATTATTATAGTTTCTGAATTACTTCAAGTTTAGACATACAATCTGTATTTTTAAACGACAGCATTGTGATTTTCATATATGACAATATAAATTATTCTTTTGCTAGCTTGGCTTTCTTTGCTGCTATAGCTCCACAAAGAAAGAGCTTGTACAATAGTTTACCTTTGTTTTATTTGGTGGGTTTTTTTCCTAATAAAGACAAATGATATAACATAGCTGTTGGTGGTAGGAGTATCTGTATCTTTTTTTTGATTAGCTGTATAATTCCTGTCCCTGTAAAGATGTCTTTCCCAGTTCCACTGTGCCAATGCCCTGACTCCTCATTGCTCTAGATGACAGAAATCTGCTGGTATTTCCTGCAAGATCTGTAGCAAGAGATCAATACTTTGTGGAATGGTTTTGGAGAATGCATTTTCAGTTTGGTAGTTGATCTTTCAGTTCACTTGATTTTCTTCCTACATTTCACTGCCAGATGTAGCAAAGAACACAGTCCCTAGCTTTTGCTTGTATTTTAACGTGTAGTTAAATACAGATTGTGAACATAAGCATACTGGAGAATAAAAATAAAAGTTGGTTAGCATGCTGTATGGCACGGTATTTTTGAATAAGTGTAAGCCAAAGCAATACAGCAGAGGAAAGTGACATATAGATCACAGTAAGAACTCTTGTGTGTTGCCTCATTCTCCTTTTTTATAGGAGGGAGGAGGCAAATTTTCTGTGTTGAAAGTTGCTGTGTTAAATCTTTCGGTGTCATGTTGGCTATATTGGGACTCAGTCAGGAGAAATCAACTAGATTTTGCTTTCTGCTGAGAATGCGTATCACAACATAAAATTGCTTTAATTGCTGTGACTGTTAATTATCATACTTATTTATTCCACTGCACTGTTGAGGATTAGTTCTGAGGTAAGTACCTGCATGCTATTTCACTGTTAGCTGAGCCCTGGCAAGTTTAATTGCAAAAAGATTTGGAGCGGGAAATATAAGGGTGGCAGACACAAAAGCTGGAGAAAAAAAGGAATTCCCACTCTCCCAGAGGAGCTGGCTTTATGTTATGGCTCTCTAGCCTGTATTAACTTTTATTGTCTCTGAAATCTGTCCTTCTCTTGAGGTATAAATACAAATGCTAAAACTCAGGTTAGTTCTGAGTGGATAATGATGTCAGGGCAGATACCTGTGGTTAAGGAAAAAATAAAACCAAACCCACCCAAACCAAAAACACAACCCCAAACAAACAAAACAAATGTGGTGTTCACTCCTTGAATCTATACTCAAAATTCTGTTGCATCCCTGCCCAGTTGCTTCAGGCAGAGATAATTTTACAAAGAAGGAAAGCTGCCTCAACAGAAGTAGCAGCGTCTTCCTACCTGTGTCACCAGGAAAGAAACACAGAATCATAGAATGGTCAGGGTTGGAAGGGACCTCTGGGGTTCATCTAGAGCAGATTGCACTGGAATGCGTCCAGGCAGGTTTTGAATATCTCTTGAGAAGGGGACTCCACAACCTCTCTGGGCAGCCTGTTCCACTGTCCATTGTCTGTTTAAATAAATGCAGAATATCACTGAAGAAAAGGGCTTGAGACATCTTCTGAGTCACCAAAGTTGAGCCTTAATTCAGCAGTTAAGAAATACTTGGCAAATTCACAACAGGCAAGTTATTATTTATTTTGTCTGTTTACTCCTCCTTCCTGTTATGTTGTTATAAAGAAAAACAAGTTTAGACTGGAATGTGTCCAGATCACTGAGAGCGCCAAGCTCATCTAAACCCCTGAGCAGAATATTTTGATTAGAGAAGTTAAATTTGTGGAAGGTGCCGCAATGCAGTACTATGGAGGTTACAGTTGCTGGCTCTCCTTTGTGCTAGTGTAGGCAGCTTATCTAAACATCCTCAAAAATGGATCACTTGTCAGAGTAGTACGCACAGTATCATCTTCTTCAGTCCTGTACTGTTCATGCTTATTTCTTCTAATGCGTTTGGATATAATTCAGTAACACAAGGGCACTTCTTCCTATAATTGAATATTAGGAAGATTTTTCAAGCATTTTGCTGCATGGTTAAATTCAGCCTGGCATCACTCTTTGTTGGAAGGCTTTGTGATATGAGAGAAACTTGATAAAGGCTCTTAGTATTTGATTTGTTCATGAACTTTACCCATACACTTCTCTGAATTCTTTATTCTGGTGTTTTGTGTTTTGTTTTGTTTGTTTTTTTGTTTGGTTGTTTTTTAAATCCCTTATTACAGAAGGTCCCTAAAACACAAATTGTAGACACCCCTTAAGGCTTGTTCTGGTGGGCTACAGTCTGTGTTTTGTATACACTGAAAATATTTGCCTGTTGAATAAGCAATTCATGTGGTAGGGGAATGATTTCTCCAGATACTTTCACATACAGGATTTGAACTACTTTATATAAGAAGCTGCTGAACTATGCCTGCTCAGACTAGAAATGCTGGTACTAAAAGGTTTTTATGTTATTATTTTTTTCTTTAAGGAGTTTGTTTTAGAACATGTGACCTGTTAATATGAAAAATAAATTCTATGTTACATTTAAAAAAATGAAAAAAAATCCATTAGCACAAAATTCACACTCGAGCAAATTAAAGTAATTTATTACTCTCCTGTGACATATGATACGTAAACTCTGAGAATTTTATATATATATACCCTATGTAGAACAATCTAGGCAAGGTAGAAAAATGTTTTAGTCTCTTGTATTACCTTCACTTTTTATTTTTTAGAGGGCTAGACACCCTTCCTTGAGGGAATGTACTGGGGGTTTGGTTTTACTGTTTTCCCTATGTATTTTTTATATAAAGAAGCCAAATACCAGAATGTGATCAGGCCTGGAGGGCAGTGTCTGAACCAAATTAATTAGTAGCTACTGAATAAAACCGTTTGATAAGTGTGTGAATATAAAACTTGTTTCATAGTACAACTCAGAAGTACTGTTTTGAAAAGTGAGATAAAGTGGTAGTTGAATCTCCATGTGAGAATTTTGGCAGAGTCTCTGCTAGGTTCAAACTTTGTTTTCCAAAATAAAAGCTCAAGTATAAAGAATTTTCTGTGACTTTTAGGATTCTAAATGGTCAAGTAAATCTGCAGTGTAGGACTTGGGAACTTAATTTTTTTTTTTTTTTTTTGGATCAGTTTCATCCTAATGACTATCATGTTCCATTGCATAGCGGTAAGATGTAGGTGAGTTGTCCTGTCTGTATAAGTTAAAATCTAGAGTCAGACGCTCTCATAGACTCAGTTAATGTGGCAGTAGAGAAAAAAATGATATTCCAATTAAAATTAAATGGTTTTATTGCAGCTATTTCAGTCTGATGCCCTTGGGAAGCTTTAACATCCCGTGGGGACTGTTTGTCTCTTTCACATTTGTATGCAGAAGCTTAAAGCAGAGCAAAGCTGTGTCTGACCAGTTCCATCTTGTCCACTGTTGGTAGCATCCAGCCCCTTGCAAATGAAGCTAAGAAAAGTCTTTTACAGGCAACAGGATTTTTTCCTAGTTCCCCTGCAAAATGTGTTGTAGAGGGGAAAGCCCATATGTTTCCCTGTCTTTTACCCAAACGGTGTCATGAGATGATGTTCATAGTCTCATTATCTCAGTGGTTCCACACAATGATATGATTCATGAAATGATGGAATGTCTTTTGAAAGCTCTGGAAACAGGCTGACACGACCCATTGAAACTGTCCGAATGTAGCTGCTCGCTCTCTCTGAACCAGGAACTGCTCAGAGGGCTGGAGGCAATGTGATTGAAGCTGACAAGCCTGGGCTCAGGGAGCAGTATCTGGGGAGACTTGATTGTCAGACAGCTTTCAAATCTAGAAAAACAAAGAACAGTAAGTAAATATTTGAAACAATAGTTAATTTAGACACACACATTTCCCCATTGCATTCTAATCCTACCAAAGAGTTAAGCCATTAAATTATGCCTCTTTCTAATTCCTTGATCTATGAAGACTTTGAATTCCACCTTAGACCACCAATGCTCAACCAGTGTAGCCTAAATCTGACCTCAGATGCTTGAGGCATTTCAGTCAAAGCCCTGCATGCACCAGTGTATCACAGGGGGTCCAGAACTGGGATGTTTCCTATGTCATCTGCTATTTGTAACCCTACCTAGTTGGGGCAGGCTGTTTTCAAGAATAATGGGTGGTGGGCTGTGTAACAAAGGGGAATGTTCTGTTTTGTTTTTCAGGGGCAGCTTTACAAGGAGGCCAGAAGGGAAATTTTGCTTCTTCCTCCCTCTATTACCTACCAGGTTGCTTTTCACCATTCCATCATGGCACTGGTACTTCATATGCTCTTTGCTGTTGCATGTTTCCACTGCTGTTTCCTATTTCACCTGAAGTCAGAGGGAGATTATGACACTGCCATTAGGATATGCAGCATATGTACTGCGATTTTTTTTTTATGGTGTCCTATCATTTTCCTACTTTACATGCCCATCTAGACAAGAAAACACCAAACCAGCTTCTTCACTAGAAGGGTAGATTAGCACTGGGGCAAGTTACGCAGAGAGGCTGTGGAAGCTCCATCCCTGGAGATTTTCAAGAACCAAGTGGCAGACAAAGCTGTGGCTGTTCTGATCTAGTGCTGGAAATAGTCCAACACTTACTGAAGCCATGGGCTGGACCAAAAGCCTCCAGAGGTTCCTTCCCACCAACATTTCTATGAGTCATCCCTCCTCTGCAGCCATGAGCTGTAAAACCCTGGAGGAGCATGACCCACTGTAAGGGATGGGTTCAATTGTCATCTTCCACAGCAGAGCTGTGTCTGCTGCTGGTGTAACATGCATGTCTGTTCTTGCCTTGCAGTAAAATTGCTCAAGCACACCTGTTTTTATGGATTTTTTTTTTTTTTTTACATTTTGGTCACTTCATAAAAGAGGGCAAAGAAGGGAAAAAAGAACATTAGTGTTAATACTTTCAGAGACAGAGCAGCTATGGAAAAGATGGATGGAGTGGAAACCCTGCTACATCAGATAGAACATTTTGCAGTTTCAGAGGGTACATGGGCCTATGCATATCTGTTGACTTTGTGCATATTTGGATGGTGGCTAAGTGTGCCTTACTATGCATATTGACAAGAAAACATGATATATTGAAACAGGCAGATATCTTCATTTTCCTGGCAAGACGTGGTTAAACCTACCACATCACTCATCCCACTGGGAGAAAGCATACGTCCTTAATTAGGCTAGAAGTGATGTGCCCAAAGGCGTTCCTGGGATATCTCTCTCAAAATTCAGACATAAAATTTATGGGAGGATTCTTTCAGGGTTTGCAAAATGCCCTGTGGATAAAGTTCAGCTATTTCTGTATCTAACAAAAATACATCTGGAAAATCTATATTTTGAAAGGTAGAAAGCTTAATAATTTTATGAATTGCCCTAGGATATGGAACCTATGAATTTCGATCTCTTTTAATTTTATAAGAAGTTTACTCTCATGCACTATGCAATGAATATATAAACCTCTACCTATGTTCCAGAGCAACTATAAGGTTTTATAGGGAAGTCTAGCTTATTAGAGGATTGTTCACTAAAGTATGTTAAAGTTAGCTCTTGGTATTATTACTGAACATATTTAAAGCTTACTGCACCAAAAAAAAAAGTAACTGCCTTCAAGTAGGGAAACACATAATCGTTGTTCCCTTCACCATCTTCTCTGTGGCTGCATACATCTTTAGGATACATAAGTTACAGATGTTGAAGATGCAAACGTTTTGGTAGTCTCATGTTACACTACTGATTCTATTAGAATATTCGGAATAGTGGGTTTTAAAACGCAGACTTTTAAACAAAACATTTGCCGAATACCTGAGAAGTCAGATTTTCAATCTTACTAGTAACAGTAAGAAATTAGTATTTAAGAAAAGGTAGACGACAGACATTTAAGCAAACTATACTTTTATTGCCAATTGCACTATTATTATTGATATATATCTTTAAATAACCTGTCTAATAGGTAGAGTTTCTAAACAGACATTATAAAATATGCTCAAGGTTTAACTTTACTGAAGAACGTGACAACCCACTCATTGATAGCTGCTGGGAGCCAGCAGAAGAGCTTCAGTGGACTGCCAACAAAGTTGTTCCCTCAGCAGGTTACAAACAGGATGGCTGGTAGAGTATTCAAGCACTCTCGGGGAGAACCACTGGAAAAGATTTGTGTGAGAAAATTATGTGTCCTTCCTGCTTGTGGAGCAAAGGGGAAAAACAACCAAAATTCTCAGGCCAAGGAGAAGAGACAGATGGAGTATGGGCTCATTTCAGTAAGGGAGGCACTGACTTGGGCTAAAATACCTTTATTACAGTAAGATGAGTACTTGCTTGTGCTAGCCTGTCAGGAAATAAGTGTTTGATATGCTTTTTTGATTTCTACAGCACTGAGCTTAGGTTTGCATTGAATTATTTATGAAGTTCACAAGACCTCATTCCTGACTTTGCAAAATTAAGATAATCTTTCTTAAGTACATTACTTCACACTAATGTCTACTGAAATTTATCTGCCATTTTAATGCATAGTCACTTACTCTTATAAGCTCTTCCTGTTCTTCAGAGGCAGCCCTCATCTTTACAGGACCAAATAACTTAGAATTGTCAACACACTGTGCCAATTCACATACTGGCAGGAATCTCCTGGTGATCTCCTCCAACCGTAAAACCTGTTTTCTCCTAACCTCTCTTTCCAATATATTATCTGAGATCTCCTTTTTGTTTCCAGGCTGCTTAATATCCTGTAGAGCCTGTGCTGAGAAACTTTGTTGAGTACCTTTTGGAAATCCATGTGGATAATATCACATTTAATAATTTACATAATTACTGATAATTTACAGTCTTTTCTACATTCCTCATTTGGACATTGCCACTAAAATCTTCTTCACCCTTCTGTTTAGTAGCTTTTTGCAGTTCCATAGTCTTCTCGGAAAGATGATGTGTTTTTTCTGTGCCTGTAAAGGGGTGTCTTTAAGTAGACAGTCTCCAGCATGCCTGCAAGGATTTAACTCTTAGATACTACATAGTTTCTTAAAAAGAAGCTAAAAATGAGGAATCTTTCTGAACTTGATCCAGTTATGGTGGATCATTTCTTCTGTAAGGACACAGTAATTGTACATTATAGCATTATAGTTGATGTTACAGAACAGTTTCTGATGATGACTTTTTGAAAGAAAGTCCTGTGTGCTACTCCAAAGTTATACTAGTGTGATGTTATATTGTTATTCCATGTCACCAGATACTCCCTCTTGTCCCATATATGAAATTTTACCCACCTTTCTCTTTTCTGTTGCAGAGAATCACTGGATCACATCTTTTCTCTCCAGCACGCTTTTCCACTCTTATGTACCAGCTCCATTTTCTCTCACGTATTAAACTAAGCTTTTTCTGAAAGTATTTATTCTTAGCTTGTGTGTATCACTGAAATGCTTTGTTTATGTTTATGAAGAAGAATTTTCCAGCTTTCTGAGTTGATCTAATGAAAATGTGTACTTTTCCAACTTCACTTCAAGTACCGATCAGTCTGATGGGCTGCTGGTACCTTGATTTCTTGGTACCTTGGTACCTTTGCCTTATGACCTGCACAATATCTAGAATAAATAAAGGATTTTAAAGAAGAGATTCCTTTGAAATTGAGAAGAAATTTCTTCAGATACTTATGATGAGCTTTGAGAAAAAAAATGAATCCTAATAAACAAGGTGTTCTGGAGTTTTTTTAAGGATGATGAGGTTTTGCACCTTAACCTGATTTGGATGCGGAAATGAAGAGAGCTTGGTGTGGTCGTGATGGGTTAGGAAAGGAATTGAAATTGAAGCAAACAATTCACGTTTGTGAGAAAGAGGAACACAATACAGGCAGAGTGACAGCAAAAAGATGGGTTTAGTTTCAGTCTAAACCTATAAAGGTCAGATGCTAAAAGGTAGCAATAGCTGAGTCATGAAATGATGACTAAGTGGGTTTAATCTGTAGCTGTGTCTATGGACAGACAAGAAGGGTGGGTCATAAGGCAAAAAGGCTCCATAGAATTTAAAGTCTGTGGTCATTTTGCTGATTGTTGAAGAGGGATATGGGTATTTGTTTTCCTTTGTTAAAGTGAACTCTGGCCTTTGGAGGAATAAAGCTATTTTACTTGTGTGATGCCTTGTTGCTGACATCACTGGTACATCCACAGCATGCTGGGGAGCCAGTTGCTCACTCCAAGTGCCCTCAGCTCCCTGTGAAAATCCCATGCAAGGGACCATGCTGCACCGCAGCCTTGTCTGCTTGTCCTGCTGCCAGAGAGGGACACATCACCAGTGGTGTTCAGAACAGAGGGAGATATTTAAAATTTAGAACATAGTTGTACACTTGCAGAGTGTACAAGTGAAATGTCACTTTAAGTTTTGTAGATCATTAATGTCACAATTTAATTTTCAGATAATTATCAGGAAGAGGCAGATGTGCAGACACTGTGGCTGGGCTATCATGTTCTCATAATGTTTTCAAAGCTAAGCACTCACATGCTTGCTTTCTTCACTCTTGCAGGGGCTGGTTTTGACTTTTCGAGTAATCTTATATTGTAAAGATCTACATGTATAACTGTTTTCTTTTATATCTAGATATAATAAAGTATACATTCTTATTACTAGAAGACTAATTTGTACAAAGAATATAAAGTAACTTAATCAAACCATACAATAAACTAATTTATTTGATAGAAATTTCCAGGAGGCATGTAAGATCCAGATTTTGGTTTAATCCAAAGCTGGTAATTATATTCTTTTCTGGGAAATGCATGTTCAGAACTGAAAGCTCTAAGTAGAAGCACAAACTCTGCATAACTTTGTAATTCTCAAGGTACTGAGATGATAACCAAATATATTAACTAACCTTGCCTTAGAAAAATGATAAATTGTTCTCTTTGTCTTCTAGCAGCCAGTCGTTCTATACATTTATCTCCTAAAATTCTTCATATAACTGAACTGCACACTGATTTATTATTCACTGATAGTCCAAAGTTTACTAAAGAGAAGTCATCTGTAAGTTGCTCATCTGCCTATTTCACAGCATTAGAGCTTAGCTTCACTTCGTAGCCAGACAGTATCTGGGTCTGTTCTTTGGCTTTGGCTTGTATGTCCTATGCATATATCCGTTGTGTTAAACTGATGTTTTGCTACCTATGTTGTGCATAACAGAGCTTTTATTTTAAGATAAAACAGACATCATGTAAAATACCCCAAATTATATATATTGTTTGAAAAACCTGTTCTGTAGATCACTGTTAGGATTTGGCTGCTCGACTTGGCTAAGGTAGATAAAGCTAACATTTAACTGACCTTCTCACATGAGTACTTTTTAATATTATAGTGCTCATCTATTATTTCTTCTCATGGTGGGTTGATCCAGGCTGAAGGCCAGGTGCCTGCCCAGCCACTCTGTCATTCCCCTCCTCAGCTGGGCAGGGGAGAGACAATATGATGAAAGGCTTATGGGTCAGCACAAGGACAGGGAGAGATCACTCACCAGTTACCACCACAGGCAAAACAGACTCAATTTGGGGAAAAAAATTATTTATTACCAATCACATCAGAGTAAAATAGAAGTAAAACAAAATCTTAAAATACTTTCCCCCCACCCTTCCCTTCTTCCCGGGCTCAAATTCACTCCTCCCCCTGCGAGGGATGGGGAATGGGTGTTGCAGTCAGTTCGTCACACATCGTTTTTGCCGCTCCTTCATCCTTAGGGGAAGACTCCTCACACTCTGCCCCTTCTCCAATGTGGGGTTCCTCCTACAGGAGACTGTTCTTCACAAACTGCTCTGGCATGAGTCCTTTCCAAGGGGGCAGTCCTTAGGGAGCTGCTCCAGCATGGGTCCCCCACAGTATTATGACTGCAATTGGCTTGGCCTTGACCAAGAGGCATCGGCTCTATCAGACACAGGGGGAGGCTTCCAACAGTTTTTTACAGAAGCCACCCTTTTAGCCCCCTGCTACCAAAACCTTGCCATGCAAATGTAATACACCTCCCCTCAAAATATCTTCATGCGGAAGGATCTGTGATAAATCAATGAAAGCAAAAAGGGTCAGGAGAAGATATCTGTGGTATGCATCACTCTGTAGTAGAAGCCGAACGTCTGCAGCAAATGGCTACAGGAAGGTTTTAAAAAAGCTCATAATGTAGGCGGTTGATTTCGGAATGGCTTTTGCCTGTGTTTCTGCCTCCACTACAAAGGTTCTGTACAAGGTTGGACAATTTATTTAAACTAAACTTCTGTCACATTGGTACTTGTTTCCTTGTATTCCTTAGGCTTGACGTAAAACCCTAGGAATTGGCCTGCTGAGTACTCAGAGCTGAACCTGAAATCAACAGCAGCTGTGCTTTGAGTAGAAAACATGTTATAGTAAGTCATGTGCTCTTGAAAAGTCAAATCTTAGAATAGACACACAAAATCAGTCATAATATTATTTTTAATCTTTGTGTACCTTTGTTTATCTTCCTTGAAGCAGTATTAAAATCTCTCCTCTTAGGTATTTTTCGAGCGTGAAGGAGCTTGGTTTTGTGAAGCTTTCAGGTACTGCAGTGAGGACTTAGAAGGGTACCTGTCGTGGTTTAACTCCGGC